>NC_068563.1:20912878-21215909 GCF_022201045.2 Citrus sinensis
ACAACAAAAATTAGTAAAAACATCATTAGGACTGAGACATTCCATAATTATCAACTATTCCCTCCCCCCAACCTGAAGGAGACATTGTCCTCAATGTCTAAATAAAGGAGTAGAGTTTAGAAGATATCACCTGGCCACTGCTGAAAATATTTACAGACGGAGAGTTAATCTAATTTACACTTTTTACGAGAGTTACTATTATCGTCATCAGTTACCCAATCCAACGCCAAAGTCATGGGATCTGGCTGTGGTTAGTAAGCTTGCAAAAGATCAAGTAACTCATTAGCAGTAGGAGCATAAACGAAGAATTTTTTGGCTGAGGATGGAATGAAATAATTTTTTATTGCATGATTAAGAAATTTTATTAAGTCATCATAAAAGTTATTAACATTTAACAAACCGATGGGTTTTTTATGGATATTCAAATGGGCCCAAGAATCAAATGTAATTAGCGCCTCCAAAGTTGCAAGGTCTCCTAGTAAGAAAATAAAAGCGTCAGCATGATTCAACATTTCAGATATTCTTTCTTGCATACCTGAGACAACTAACTCTTCTCCAGTTGGTAGGTCTGGTAGATATTCTACAGGTTTTAAGGCTTTTGGAATGATGTCTAACACTTGGCTTCCTCGAACGAAAGCAGCTTCAAAGACAAGTTTTGATAACCCTCGGTCACCTCCTTCATATACAAGATGTAGTTTCCTCTCTGCTATAGTGCGACCAAGACCTACAGCTGCTTGAACGAACTCTTTATACTTTCTATAACGAAATCCAGAAAGCACACAAATGTTTTTAAGTTGACTGCTTGAAGTTGCCGCCATTAGAACAATTCTAAAAAGAAAAAATTTGTGAGTGCTTGAAAGGAAGTTCCTATTTAAGCATCTTGGTGACGGACATAATGATATACATCTGTAAATGGGATGATGTGTTTGTCAAATGACGCGTGAAGTTTTTAGCTTAATAATTCAAAGGCAAACAGTGAAAAGAAAAAGCAAACAGTGATTAGATAAAATAAAGAGAAAAAAACAATAATAATAATAATGCAAAAGATAAAAGAACAGTAAAATAGAAGGATATTTACTGGTAATTGTGATTATGGCTCACATTTTCCTTTGGTTTTACGTCCAGTAACGGCTTAAACGCCCTCTATGGGTCGAGGATAGGCTTCTCATCCTATTTTCTTATAAACTGGCAAACAGGGTCTTTTAGAATCAGATTCCCAAGACTAAACTATGCACTTTCCTTTTGGAGCAGCTTCCACAAATTTTGAATTTATGTTGAACATATCCGCTCGGATGCGTCTCAAGAGATCGTAAGATATCATCCAACGATTCTTTGCTCATGTCATCCTTAACAAATTTGATTTTATCTTCATGATTTACAGAAACCATTCCTAAAGCTTTACAGTGTGGATTTTTGCAAGCAAGTCTTACACAATGAGAACATTCAGAGCCAAGTCGCTTAGCTCTTCTTTTCTTAGCAAATGTACTTTTACCAAAACCAGACATGTAGGAAATGAATAGATCAGAAAACTCACTTGCCAATCGGACCTTTGCGTCAATTAACCAGCGAATGTCAGCAGGAATCTCATTGATCATTAACAAACGCAGTTGTTCACAAAGAGCTTTGTAAATCTTCTTAAGAGCATTTTGAAGGAGAGAAGGAAAATGTTGATGCAAATTTTGTTGTATTGCTTCCATGCTTGACATTGAGGTTTCAGTTATTGTGGAAAACTGAGAATACCGACTTAAAAAGTCACAAAGTACCGTTATCCGCCATTTATACGGGAGAGTGAATCAAAACAAAATGAATCAAATCTGTAAAATCAAATAAAAAGTGAAAAAGAACAACAAAATAAAACAAAAACACACAAGGAATATAACTCACATTCATCCTTTTATTGAATCCAGTTCCAATTGCAGATTATAAATACGATCCTCTATTTCCTTGAGTTGTCTTTCTAGATATTTCACGTGAGATACTAACTCTGGTGGTTACAAATCCCAAATGGGATGTAATTTACAAAATCGGAGCAATTTCCTCAGGTGAAATTTTACATGAAAAAGCTTTTTAAGATGATCGAAAAGGAAATTTCTCATGGAGGTACTCATGACAAGTATAAAAATTTGGTGAGTTAAATCACAATTGTCAAATAACACACAATTAAAACAATGCAATGCACTCCATTCAAGACATAAGGAAAAGGAAAAAGAAAAAGAAATCAAATAATTCAAACGATAAAGTAATAGTAAATCAAATTCACAAAACGTTAAAATGAAAAGGCTTAATCAAAACTTTGGTGGGTCACTCAAATGGATTTCGGTAGCTGCTTCATGTGGTTGGTATTCCATATATAGTTTCAATCTTTGGCCATTAACTTTAAATGTGACACCATCCTTTGGATTCTCAATTTTTACGGCTCCATATGGATACACATTTTTTACAACAAATGGACCATTCCACTTTGACTTTAACTTCCCTGGAAATAAATGAAAATGAGAATTATAAAGCAACACTTTTTGACCAATTTCAAATATTTTCCGAAAAATTCTTTTGTCATGAAAAAATTTGGTTCTTACCTTAATAATTCTGGAATTATCATATACATCATTCCTTAATTCCTCAAGTTCATTTATTTGCAATTTACGCACATTGCCAGCATCATCAAGATTTGAATTAAAAGTTTTAATGGCCCAAAATGATTTATGTTCAAGTTCTACTAGTAAGTGGCAAGATTTTCCATAAACAAGCTGATAGGGTGACATTCCTAAAGATTTGAATTAAAAGATTAGTCGAATGGACCAATCTTTACGAATTGAATTAACTGTCTTTCCTAAAATTTGTTTTATCTCCCTATTTACTAATTCAACTTGATCACTTGTTTGGGGGTGATAAAGGGTAGCAACCTTATGTGTAATTCCAAATTTCTTCATTAAAGACTCAAATGGCTTATTATAAAAATGCTTACCTCCATCACTGATAATGGCTCAAGGTATTCCAAATCTGCTCAAAATATTTTCTTTTAAAAAGCGGATCACAATCTTGTGATCATTGTGCCGACAAGGAATCGCCTCGATCCATTTTGAAACATAATCAACAGCAACCAAAATGTATACAAATCCAAATGATGATGAAAAAGGGCCCATAAAATCAATTCCCCAACAATCAAATATTTCAATGACAAGGATGGGGTTTAAAGGCATCATGTTCTGCTTTGAAATAGACCCTATCATTTGACAATTCTTACACATTTTACAGAATGCATGTGAATCTTTAAATAATGTAGGCGAATAAAATCCACACTGTAATATTTTTGCAACTGTCTGTTTTGAAGGAAAAATGGCCACCGCATGCTTCAGAATGACAAAATTAAATGACCCTACTTACCTTGTCGTCTGGTATGCATCTTCGAAAAATTTGATCGGAGTAGTACTTGAACAGGTATGGTTCATCCCAGTAAAAGCTTTTTACTTGTGTTAAGAATTTCTTCTTGTCTTGGGAACTCCAGTCACATGGCATTTCACTTGTTGCAAGATAATTAACAATATTAGCATTCCAAGGCATTTTGTTTATAGAAAATGAAAATTCATGAGGGAAAGAATCATTGATGGGTGTTGTTTCAATTGAAGACTCATTTGTAAGTCTTGAAAGATGATCTGCAACAACATTTTCAGCGCCCTTTTTGTCCTTGATTGTCAAATTAAATTCTTAAAGTAGCAAAATCCATTGTATCAACCTTGGTTTGGCATCTTGTTTTGACATTAAATATCTCACAGCAGCATGATCAGAATAAACAACAGTAGATGAACCAATTAAATACAAACGAAATTTATCCAATGCAAATATTACAGCAAGTAGTTCTTTCTTAGTTGTAGTGTAATTCATTTGAGCACTATTCAAAGTTCTACTTGCATAATAGATGACAAAGGGCTTACATTCCTTTCTTTGACCCAGAACAACGCCAACGGCATAATCACTAGCATCACACGTTAACTCAAAAGGTAAAGACCAATCAGGGGGTTGCATTATTGGGGCTGATGTCAAAAGACTAATTATCTTTTCAAAAGCTTGTTGACAATCTTTGGCCCATTCAAATTGTGTGTCTTTTATTAGGAGGTTACAAATTGGTCTAGATAAGGCACTAAAATCTTTTATAAACCTCCTATAAAATCCTGCATATCCTAAAAACAGAACGGACTTCTCTAAATGTCTTTGGTGAGGGTAATTTCAAAATGACTTCAACTTTGGCTTTATCAACTTCGATTCCTTTTGAAGACATAATATGGCCTAAGACAATTCCAGAATTGGTCATGAAATAACATTTTTTTCAATTTAAAACTAGTCCTTTTTCTTTGCACCTTTCCAAAACTTTTTCTAGATTATTAAGACATCTATCAAAAGAATTACCAAATACAGTTAAATCATCAATAAAAACCTCTAGACAATTTTCAATCATGTCACTAAAAATGCTTAGCATGCACCTTTGAAATGTTGCAAGAGCATTACAAAGTCCAAAGGGCATTCTCCGTCCAAAGGACATTCTCCTAAATGCAAATGTTCCAAATAGGCATGTGAATATGGTCTTTTCCTGGTCTTCTAAGGTTATAGGGATTTGATAATAGCTAGATTAGCCATCAAGAAAGCAGTAGTATGGATGTCCAGCTACTCTTTCGAGAATTTGGTCTAGAAATAGAAGGGAAAAATGATCTTTTCTAGTGGCATCATTTAATTGTTTGTAATCAATGCACATGCGCCAACTAGATAGAATTCGTGTTTGGATTGGTTCACCTTTTTTATTTTTTACAACAGTTATTCCAGATTTTTTTGGTACTACTTGTGTTGGACTTACCCATTTACTGTTGGAGATAAGGTAAATAATTCTTACATCTAGTAGTTTAAGGACCTCATTCTTTACTACTTCTTTCATATGAATGTTTAGTCTTCTTTGTGGTTGACAGGTTGTTTTGGCATTTTTCTTTAAGTGTATTCGGTGTGTGCAAATTAAAGGATTAATGCTTTTTATGTCTTTTAAGGTCCAACCAAATGCAGTTTTATGTCTTTTTAGTACAGATAACAATTTACCCTCTTGATCATTTGTGAGTTGAGAAGAAATTACCACCGGATATGTCTGCTGCTCTCCAAGATATGCATACTTCAATTCTTCTGGTAAGGGCTTTAATTCAAGTTTTGGTGCTTCCTCTTCTTTTGCTTCTTCAGGTTGTACCGTATCTTCAAAGTTCGATTGGTCATCGTCACCTATAGGTACTTGCATAGAATCAAGTGTAGGGTATATGTTAGCGGTATTAAAATCTAATTCCTTACTTGATTCAATAGAACCAGCAAAATAAATTTCCGCAGAGTTTGTAAAATTCTCATCCTGAATGTGTTCCTCAATGATTGGCTCGATGAGATCAATTTCATCATTCTCATTATCATCATTTTCTTGGTGGTGAGGTTGTTTATACATGTTGAACACATTGAGTTCCAGTATCATGTTGCCAAAAGATAAATTCATTAATCCATTCCTGCAATTTATCAAAGCATTAGCAGTAGCTAAAAATGGTCGACCTAATATAACAAGAATTTGTTTGCAATAATTAGCAATTGGTTCCGTTTCCAAAACAATAAAATCCACAAGATATATGAATTTATCGACCTAGACTAATACATCTTCAATTATTCCTTTTGGAATCTTAATCGATCTATCAGCAAGTAAAAGAGTGGTAAAAGTTGGTTTTAACTCACCAAGATTGAGTTGTTGGTACACTGAGTAAGGAAGTAAATTAACATTGGCAACAAGATCAAGTAAAGCATGTCCAATTTTATGATCCCCAATAGTGCAAGAAATAGTTGGACAATCAAAATCCTTGTATTTCAAAACACTATTGGTTGAGAGAATGAAACTTACCTGTTCTGCTAGAAAAGCTCTCTTTTGCACCTTATGTTTCCTTTTCATTGTGCATAGATCTTTATGAAATTTAGCATAAGAAGACACCTGTTTAATGACATCCAATAGAGGAATGTTGACCTTAACTTGTTTAAAAACTTCATAAATTTCTGGACTGTGGTTTGATTTCTTTGGCTTGGCCAGTGCTTGAGGAAATAGGGGTACAAGAGGAGAGTCGATTATTTCTTCATGGTTTAAAGGTTCAACAGACTCTTCCCTATTTTCTGAAATTGAATCTTTACTAGTTTTACGAGGGTCCACAATGTGTTTTTCGACTACTTTACCACCACGAAGGGTTATAACCGATTTGACTTGACTCATATTTTGGTTTCCTGAATTTCCCATTTGAGGATGTTGTTGACTCTTGGGGTTTGGTTCAGGTTGAGCAGGAAACTTTCCTTTTTCATGTATAGTCAAAGCAAATGTAAGTTTGGAGATAGTTTCTATCAAATTGGTTAAGGTTTGCATCGTTTGGTTATTGATCAACTCTTGTTTTTCAATAAATGAATGCAATGTGTCTTCCAGAGTTTTTCTTGGTGGTGGGACATATGGTGGGTAACTCTGGGAGTTTTGAAAATTTTGACGTGTAGGAACTGGTTGTGAAGGTTGTGCATGATTGTCATTTCTTCAACTGAAATTTAGGTGGTTTCTCCAACCAGAGTTGTAAGTTTGGGAGTATGGATTTGGATTTGGCCTTTTGAAATTATCAACGACATTTACTTGTTCATGTAGACTTTCTCTCAGAGGTGGTAAAGTTGGACAGTCCTGCGTAGAATGGTCAGTAGAATTGCAAACATAACATGAAATATTTTGAACAAACTTTACATGATCATTCTTTTTCGACTCTAATACTTCGACTTTTCTAGCTAATGATGCAAATTTGGCTTGAAAATCATGGTCTTCCCTAAGGTTATGCATGCCTCCACCAGATGGAGATGACTGGGGTTTACTTGATAACTTATAAGAACTGATTGTATCCCAGTATTGTGCATTTTCTGCTATATAGTGAAGATAGTCTAATGCATCTTCAGGACTTTTATCCCTAAACTCACCATTACACATCATTTCAACGACTTGTCTACCTTGGGATGTTAATCCCTCATAAAAATAAGACATTAATCTCCATGTTTCAAAACCGTGATATGGACAAATGTTAAGTAGTTCTTTAAACCTATCCTAACATTGGTAGAGAGTTTCTCTTAGTTTTTGAGTGAAAGTAGTGATTTGTCTTTTGAAAGAATTTGTTTTGTGGGGTGGGAAGAATTTTTTCAAAAATTGTACTTGCATTTCATCCTAAGTTCGGATGGATTCTGACCTAAAATTTTGTAGCCAAGTTTTAGCTTTATCCTTTAGTAAGAAAGGAAAAAACTTAAGCCTGATTATATTCATGCTACAATTTTGATCAGTATATGTGTTACAGACTTCCTCAAATTCCCTTAAATGCAAATATAGATTTTCAGACTCAAAACCATGAAAAGTAAGAAAAAGTTGAATGATATCAAGTTTGAATTTAAAACGTGATGCATCAGGAGGGAAAATTATGCATGATGGTGACCCTGTTATAGTAGGATGCATGAAGTCTCTAAGTGTCCTAGGTTGTTCATGAAGATTTTGCAAGGCTTGGTCATTTTCGTGCTCCGAAAAGTTTTCAGCTCCTATGTCAACCATATTTAAGGGTGGTGAATGTGATTTTCTAATTAATATACCACTATTTGTACGAGACCAACAACACATGCAATGCTAATGATGTGTGCTAAACTAATGATGCAAAAACACTAAATGAAAATTGCAGAAATAAAAATAAACTGGAAATTAAATAAGCAAAAAAATGCGAAATAAAAATAAACAAACTGAAAAATAAATAAATTAGGCAGTGAAACCAGCCATTAAAAGAAACTATTTAGACAGTATTTTAAAACCAGCCATTAAATAAAACATAAAATTAAATAAATTAATGCACAAAAATAAATAAACTGAAATTAAAATGCTAGGCGGTAGAACCGACCATATAAATAAAAATACAAAATTTAAATGACAATCAGGAGGTAGAACCAACCATTTAAAATAAATGCGGAAAGCAAATTGCAGAAATTTAAAGAAATAAATTTGATTTGGGGATTGATTTGTAAAGGTTTCTGAGTTAAGATGAAGTTTCTCACAAATTTTATGGATAATGTTAAGGTTTGAAAAGAAGAGGGGTGCTAACTGAAGTTTTACAAAAAAAGAATAAAATAGAATTACGGAAAGATAGTAACGACAAAACAAAAAATATTAAAATAAAATAAGAATAAAGTAAAGAAAAACTAATACCAAATTTAAAAAACTCTCCGGCAACGATGCTAAAAACTTGACACTACTCAAAAGTGTATTACTCTCAAGTATAAGATTGTCTAGTTATACTATAACCCGGTGAGACTGGGGTCGAACCACAAGGAGTTTTAAATCTAGTAAAACTAAGAAAATTAATTGCAGGGCAAAAAAATTATTTGAAATTGATTTTAAAATAAGCTAAGGTTTATGATCCACTCTCTGTATTCAAACTATAATTTTAATACTCTCTCATTTATATTTTGCCTAACTTTTACCAATTAATTATTATATCATTTAATTATATGTGTGTGGATAAATATAAAATAAAGTACCTAATGTGCCATATTATATTAATGTGTCGACATTATATCAAAATACCATAAAATCCCGTGAGATTTATAAATTAACATGATATAAAAATAATTAGAAAAGAATTAAATAAACTTAAAAATTCATTTGAGAAAATAATAATAATTAATAGTTTAGAACATTGAGCTTCACCGTTCATCTCAGCTTAATAAAATTAGCTACTCATATTGAAAGAAAACACAACACTCTTTTTATTTGATAAACTTTTTGAAATATATTACAAAGAAAATTGATACAAACGAAAACAAGAAAAGAAAAGAAACAAAGAAAGAAAGAAAATCTTCAGTCTCGGCTTCAGCTCTCAAATTAGCTCTCTCGGCTTTTGAAAAATCAGCTCCAGCTTCCTTTCTCTCTCGTCTGCATCCCCTTGCCTTTTATAGGCAAGGGAATCGTCTTCTTTTCTTTTCTTTTATTAATATTAATATTTTATTTTATTTTTATATTATATATATGGCAAGTGCTAAGTTACATTCAATGTAACTTACACAATTCATCTCAACCACACAAAATTATGGGACCTATAATTTGTGTGGTTGAGATGAGTTGTGTATGTTACATTAAATATAACTTAAAGACTCCCTATATATATATATATATATTAAATTGTGTGATGGTCAGGAGGCATGATGGCCTCCTGACCATCACCAACATGTTTTTGTTATTTTGTTCTTTTTTTATTTATTATTTATTATTACATCTCTTCAATTTTGTTCTAGTAGTTCTTTTTTATCATCGCTTTCAATTCTAATTCCATCTTTATTTCTGAAAAATATTTACAAGATAAAAATTAACAAATTACGAATTAATTTAATATAAAATATATTTGGGAAGTATTAAAATAATTTAAAAATAATGAACGCATTAATCAACACAATGAGTGAAAAACTAATAATTTTATCCTTATTAAATGTATACTTTTTAGTGTCAATCAGTCAGCACTTTTTAGTATATCACCTGACCGAAATGATTATGGGCCATAATTCTTGAGCCTTAACTCGACGCTTAACTCTTAATTAGTTCGTTAGCGACTCTCCCCCCCCCCCCCCCCAAACACAATTCAATTTATCCCTAAAGCTAAATGTTAACTTTGTATTCGTGATTTGTGAATTGTATTTGTTAGTTATTAAATGTGATGTCTGTATGTATTTAAGGTTTTTTTCTTTAATTTAAGAATCAAGGTCAACTTTGAGCTTTTTGATATGGCTAAAACACTAACCTGAATGTAGGGGTGACAAAACAACTCGGGTCCAGCCTGGATCTCCAAAGATCTAGAAAATTTGAATCCGGAGTCTAAGAATCATAATCCGTGCGGATACTTGCACCCGCAAAACCGGATACCCGGATCCGGACTAATTTTTAATTATATTATTAATTTAATAAATTTGTATTAAAAAATATATAACTTAAAATTAAAAAAAAAAACAACGGATCCAGTAACCCTAATTCTCTAAACCATTCACGCCCCCCCCTGTGCGCCCCCCCCAAAAAGCGATTGAAATCGAAGGCCACCCCAAATTGAACGCCGTCCGCCTCGCAATCGCAGTCATCGAACGCTGGATGCCTCGCCTGAGTTGAGCATGCGTTGCTGTCGTCGGACGCCGACTGCCCTGCTTCGCCTTGCTCAGTGCACTTCGCCGTCATCGAACGCCAACAACCCGCTGCATCAAAAGCTGGCGACGCACACCATACACGGCTGCCTGACTGCCTTGTCTATTCTTTCTATCTTTGGCCGCTGTTAATACAAAGGGTGAGCACGCAAATTTCCAGCAAGTCAATTTTAGATTCTCAGTGAACAAGGTGAGACCTTTTTGGTGTCGTTTTGTGCTTTCATGGATTGCGTTTACAGAAACCACTATCAAATCATTTGGTGGAGGTCCTGATGGAGGTATCTCTCTCGTAATTGTCTATCATCATCTTCCATTATTATTATTATTATTTTAGCATTTAAATTAAATATTGTCATTATCCATAAATGTAGTTTGTGATCTTCCTTAACTTTATGAATTACTTTAATTTCGGATTTACTTCAATTATTTTAATTAGGTTTTTGGTTTAATTACTTAAATTAAGTGCATTAATTTTATTTGTGAATTTTTAATAGTGGTGTAATTGAATTTATGTTATTTTTTATGTTTGATTTATGATAGTGGTATTTTTATTTGTAAATTTATGACGTTGTATCTTGTTTATGGATCCACCTATGTTGCAACAGTTGCAACATACCACACTTTTTGTCTTTATTTTAAATTACCGTTGGATGTAAACTAAATGAATCTAACGGTTGAAATTAAAAAGCATGTAAAGGTCTATGGCCGGTTGTTGAAAGAAATCATAAAAAAAATTATTAAATAAAGAAAATGTACAAAAATATGTTAAATAAGGGTCCATGTATATACTGATTTTGACTTTGTTTTGGGAGGCTGTCGTTGAAAAATTTTTCACACCCTAGAATTTGAGATCATCAAAATCTTTTCAACCCCCAGAAAATCCGATCATCGAACTGTTTTCCACCCCAGAATTTGTGATTAATTTCCCATAGAAATGGCTATTGTCAAGTTTCAGATATAACTAATAGCATATTGCAGGAGACCTTTTCTAGTGAGTATCCATCTAAAAGGAGCCAAAGTTACCATCGACTCGAATACTGGCCATACTAAAGGTTACGGTTTTGTTAGATTTGGTGATGAAAATGAGAGGTCAAGGGCCATGATCGAAATGAATGGTGTGTATTGTTCAAGTAGGCCCCAAAAAGGCTTCTGGATATCAACAACAATGTTCTTCACAAGCTCTTGTATTGGCTGGTGGACCTGCGTCAAATGGCGCTAGGGTCCAAGGATCTGATGGCAAGTCCAATAATGCGACTATATTTGTTGGGGCACTTGATTCTAATGTCAGTGATAAGGATCTCAGAGAGCTTTTTTCTCATTTTGGTGAGATTCTCTCTGTTAAAATACCTGTTGGTAAAGGATGTGGGTTTGTGCAATTTGCAAACAGAAAGGATGCTGAGGTTGCATTGCAGAAGTTACAAGGGACCGCTATAGGCAAGCAAACAGTCCGTCTTTCTTGGGGTCACAATCCTGGGAACAAACAGTGGAGAGGAGATCACATTAACCACTGGAATGGGGCACACTATGGAGGTCAGGGCTATAGTGGCAATGGATATGCTTGGAGATGTGTGAGGCTTGTATTATTATTTTTCATTCTTGAGGAGTCTGTTTGAGAGGGATTGTTTTGTTTGTGTTTCTGAACTATGTTGAATGCCAAGAACAGAACCCTTGAATGCCTCCACAGTATTTGTCAAATGAAATCAATTACCCCTACTGCACAAACAAATTCACCATTTAATTGATATGCCTTACAGCCCCAGCCCAAGATGCAACATACGTGAATAATCGAAATTTTTTCCCTAAGAAATTGCGACAAATTTTGTTCGATTTAGTTGTCTCTAGATTGATTCTCAACCACAATCCATCAAAACCTAATTTCTATTTTTCATACATAAAACATAATTGGTTTAATCGGATGAATTTTGAGCAACCGGCATCAACGGTTCCCGGTGTATACTTCATTTATCAACCATTTAATTTCAACCTTTCGATTCATTTAATTTATATCCAACGGTAGTTTACAACGAAGACAAAAAGTGTGGTATGTTGCAACTGTTGTAACATAGGTGGATCCCTTGTTTATGTCGATTAATTGTTAGATTATAGTTGATTTTAATTTAATATTGTTATTTAAATAATTGAATTTTTAAATTATATTTTAAATTATTTAATTTTAATTTTTGCGGATCTGAATATTCAGAATATCCGCCCGTATTTATTGTGGATATTATCCGCATCCGGATATCTGTATAATTTTTTCCTGACCAAATGCAAATCCAAATATAAAAATATAAATGCGGATGCGGATCCGAATGTAGGTTTTTCCAACCCTACCTGAATGTAATCGAGCCATAATTCTTGAGCCCTAGTCTACCCATAACTCTCAAACTCATATTAAACATCGAAATTTTGAATCAGGATAGGCCTTTTTGCCATCCCTACGGGTCAAAATATCATTACCCGATTTTAGTTTAGCTTTACTTTTTGCCTCATTGTCCATACCCCAGAGCTTACTGATTTTGCAAACCACCAAAGGGCCGTTGGGAATTGCTGCTAACCATCTGGGCTATGCCCTGTGATAGCCCAGCAACCTTTCTACCCAGCCCATCATCCCAAACGGGCCCTAATTAGATTATCAACGCCTACTAATTCCCTTGCTGGGACTTCCCTGCTGAATTAGTGAGGGTCGCTAATTATACTTTTTCTGACGAGTTGAAAGTACTGTGTAATGTTTGTAGGTAACTTAATGGCAGCATGAACTGCCACTACGAGTATACAATAGAGTGATAAAAATTCAAAGGTTTACGTTATAACGTTGTACTTACATGAATATTCAAAAAGTACTAGTTCATGAATTATTTAGTTCGAGGTGATGTGAGAGAATGAAGACCTCCCGTCATGTATTAATTTATCTTTTTAAAAATTGGTGTTTGTTATTTGAAAAGATAACTTAAGAGTTAACTCTAGTACCATACAAAAGTTTGTATAGTAACTCATACTCAAACTAACTTAAAAGTTAAGAGATTCATGTATCTAATTGGAATATTTATCCAGTGATTTATTCTAAGCGGATGTGAATTAATTTCCTAATCATTCACAACTAGATTGTTCTCTAATTATTCAATCAATCATTTGGGAAAAACTGGAATTGATTAATTATTTAATTAATACTAGATTGCGATATAGACTCCGCATGTTAATGGCATCCAATTAGGTTGAATTATAGACTCGCGCGTTAGTGGCATGCAGCTAAAAACTATTCAATTTGTAATTGACCAAACTTTAGTGATTAACAAAGTGGCCACCACATTATATATATCTGGCCGTTCACAGATACATAACAGCCGATATATAATATCTTGTAATCAATCCTGTATGTGAAGATACAACAAAATGGGTACCAATTTGTCCTTTTTTCCATTCATCTTGATCGTGCCCAACGATCAAGCATCTCGTTATCAATCTTCTCAAGATTTGCATGATTATAAGTTGAATTTATAGTCGAGAAAGATGTCTAGAAATTCGCCTCCACCCCCCATGCCTAGTGCTACTATTTATTACTTTAAACCTTCTCCTCCACCACCACCAAATTAAAGCTTCCATTGATGCTACCACAATATAATCATCGTCTTATCAGAGTACTATGAAAACTGTACGGGATAAGTGGCAAAATCCGATAAATTGTAGAGCGAAAATGTCATTCGCCTTATATAGTTTATGATAGTGCGGGTTTGTCTTGCCGTTTATATGTATCATCTTTATGAGAGACGGTGGAGATCAAGAAAATGTTGTGCTTAATTTCGTTCTATGATTTTTGTCACTGCAGATATCATGGAACTAAAAAAGTATATCCTTTTCTTATATTAGTTGT
Organism: Citrus sinensis; assembly: GCF_022201045.2. NCBI lineage: Eukaryota > Viridiplantae > Streptophyta > Magnoliopsida > Sapindales > Rutaceae > Citrus > Citrus sinensis. The sequence goes on from NC_068563.1 coordinate 20,926,980, forward strand.
ACTCCTCATTGAATTAGTCAAATCCCAAAGGGAAAGTTACTTATTCTTTAAATAGAAATCATTCTAAATAAGAAAATATCTTACGAAATCCTTATTGAAAAACAAGATATATTTCCTAACACATACAAAGTTGTTCAAGTCTTCATTTGAAAATAGGGACTCAAAGTTTCTCACTCAATTAAAAATAATTCAGTTGTGGTAATTCTCTCCTCACGAAATATGAGTGGGGCATATATCTTTCGAATAATAGTGAGACTATTTTATAGATTTAATATAGAATTGTCCCAGTAATTATCTGATTGTAAATATTAATTAAAAAAAATGAATCCTTTAAACTTTGTCTAAAGTATTAGTCAATAAATAGTACTAAATTTATTTATTTTTTCATAAATTTTGGCTAAGTTTCTCCTAAATTTTGACATTTTCCAAAGACAAGTGCTTAATTTCAAATTAGTTTTTATTACTTTCTTTGCTATTATTTAATATTTTTCATGAAATTCTTGAATCTTTATTAGTCTTTTATGTTTTGGAGCAGTTTTTGAGGAAAAGAAATGAAAAGGAGTTCAAAAGTTACAAATCAATGTGAAGAATAACTAGATTGCGACATCATAAATTTTGATTGCTTTTTAGATGGATTTTGGGCTTTATTTGCTATATTGGACTATATTAACATGCTTTAAGGTTGAGAATTAGATTTGGATGATAAAAACTGACTCTTGAAAGACTTGTCAAATTTTCTATTTACGCCCACATTAAGAATGCATTGACAAATGGACCTATTTTCTAGGTTTCAAATCCTATTGTTACTTTCTTTTGTTTTTGTTAGTTTTTTTTTAATGGATTTGATATTGAATAATTCAAACATGTGTGAGTAATCTTTTTATTAGTTAATTATGATCAATTTCAAAAACCTAGATATGGATCTTTAATAATAAATTTTCAGCATAAGAATTTCTTCAATTTTCTCTAGAAAATTTTATGTTTTGTTGATTTTAATGTTCAAGAATCGGTACCTTATAACTAAACCTAAGTGGAAGATTATAATCAAGATTATGGAAAATTTTCATTTCACTGCATGTGGAATATAATTCAAGATAAATAAACTGAGCTTGTGCTTTCTTGATTCAGCCTATGCCTTTCTTGATTTTAATGCTTTAATTAAATTGAATTTAGAGAGTTGATTCTAGGTTTTTTCATGGAAAGAGATCAAGTAAAGAGGTTATTTTACTTGAAGATAATTGAGCTTGTAATTGTCTTGGGGCTATTGTTTTTAAAAGAAAGTGAATGATGATTCTAATAATTGACATAAAATGCATTGTTGATGGTGGAGAATGATCCCTTGAACCACATTTTTGCATTATATATAAACATTTTTAAAATTGTTTCTGAAATTTTAGATTTTCTACTTTGAATTTAGTTTAATTTACATCGTAGATCAACTCCAAATCCCCAAAATAATTTTTGTGCATGATCATTAGTGTGTCCTTAGTAGATCTAGAAAGTTTGAGTCAATTTCGTTAAGTTTAGATATGATTTTTAATTCAATATTTATTACTGGCCATTTTGTGTGTTTTGTGTTAATAATTTGTTAATTGGGAATAATTTTATGTGGGAATGACCCCTTGCATAATTTTCTATGGGAATGACCCTTACTTGCTTTTATACTCAATAACAATAATATTTAAGGAAATGTTTGAAGTGATATGCTTTTAAAGGAAATCTGATTAGTGTTAAAAATTGTATGTTTGTTAAGGGGTAAAAATATTATTTTGCGCTATTAATGTAATTTATATTTGTAATTGTGTAATATATTGTGAATTTCTAATTATTTTTCTAAATATTTGATTTTGTGTATTTTTTGTGTTTATTAGGTAAAAATAATAATTTCATGCAATTTGAGGCTTCAAATAAATGTACAAATGTCAAATTTAGATTCTGGAAATTTGAGAAATTATGTCATTGTTGAGGAGGATCCAAGATTTTTGTTGTAAATTTTTAAGTTTTTACCACGGTAAATGTGGTAATTGTAAAATTATAAGTTTTTATCATGTTAGGTATAGTAATTGTTAGTGAAATGTGTTGGATATGCTTAAGTGGATTAAGTTAGGTTTGTGTTTATTAGTGAGACAAATGTAAGACTAAGATGTAATTAGATTTATTTATTTGTGTGGTGTGGATATACCATGTATTAGTATAAATAGAGAGGGGGGGAACACACCTCTTCGCACATTCTCCTCTCTTTTTTCCCCTCAAATTCTTCTTCTCATCTCTCTTTGTAATATATTTTCAATCAATAAAATTAGTTTTATTTCAATTTTCAAATTCTATTTTTTTAATTATGTTTTTTTCAATTTTAATAATTTCCTTTATTTCAAAAATGTTTGGCTAAATATTTATAGTTAGGGGAAGGTGAAACTCTTAGTAAAAAAAATATGATTTAATCAAATTCTATTTTTAATTGTACAAATTGAATTATTTTCTATTTAATTTTATCCATATTTTATATTTGAAATTTGGATTTATTGTAGACAAAAATGGGAGTTTGGCACAATGAATTTTTAATATCTTAGTATAAAATATGGAAAAATGGTATTTTGACTTATTGTAGACAAGTTGAGTTTTGGCACATTAAGTTCTTAATCCAAAATAAAATTAATGGGAAAATTATTTTAATTTATACAATTAATCTTTTGGGAAATAAAATAAAAAAATAAAAAATAAAAAGAATTTGTCAAATTGTATCTATTACTAGGAGTAGATCCATAATCCTAACTAATTCAATTTCATATTTTTTTAAAACTAAATTGCATATTTTTAAATTTTATTTTTATTTTTTTGATAAACTTAAATAAACAAATTAAATATTTTCTTTGTAGATCGACCTCGGACTCACCGAGTTATAATATAACAAGACACTCTTGCATTTAAGAGTTAAGAAATTACTTTTAAGTCGTGTCAATATCATCAACACACAATTCCATAAAATCAAAACCTCATTGTCAACTTCAATTGAACATACTAAATCAATTTTTCTTGTAATAAAATTACTCCGGTTTACTAAAAAAAATTGTATAACTTCTATAAATTAATACTTTATAAATTAATAACCTCTATTATATAATAATTATATACAATCTTGACTTGAGCTAATAGGCTAAATTGATCATTTTAATAAATTAATAAGAAAATAATTTTTCTCAAAACCCCTTATATAATGTCCCATTTATTTTATAAATCAATAATTTGCTAAAAATTACAAATAGCATTGTTATGATATTTATTAAATAAGATATGACTCTATTGTTATTCTTTCTTGAAATTTAAATATAGTTGGGTTTCATCTCTAATTTTTCGTATTGCCTCTAGAAGTTCAAGGGGTTGAATTCTCAAATTGCGAGAATTTTAAACATTTTTTTGTTAATTTAATCTATATTTAGTGGATTAATTTATTTTTAATTTGATTAGGCTGATATAATACAATGAATTTTTAATTAATTAAATGTATGTTCATTGAATTGTGTATGCACTCTATAGCTAGATTCTTAATTTATAGAGATTTTAATGTATATAGTTGTTAAGACCGCGTGTGATAGTTGTTAACACCGCGTGTGATACAACCTTTAATCAAGTTGGAACTATCTTGGCTTGTTCCTGCGATCTACTTCAAATAAATGCATGTGATTAAATTAACATATGTTGCTATTCAATCAAAGTTTTAACTATAATAAAGCAAACTTTGCATATGGATTTATTGAAAAATTAAACTTTACTTTAGCAAAATCTTGACAAATGAAGCATGAATTTCCAATTGTGAATTTGCAACCAATTTCATTCCATGACACATCTAACGCTATGTCAACAATTTTGGCTATCCATCTTCGCTTCAGTCGGCCGCCATTTTGAAATTGACCATAAATGTTCCCTTTTAATTTTTTGAACAACACCTGTCACTATCATAATTCACGAGTGAGCATATAACTTTAAAAATTCACAAAAGCTAACAGCTACATCCCAATCAAAAGGAAAGTCCAAAAGACTAAGAACATGTCAATAAACTCTCATTGTCATGAAGCTTCCTCTCTAATTTGTCTCATTTACATACTTGTTTAATAATTAAGATAATTAAGACCTTTCTCCTGATAAACAAACTAATTACATTTCACTAACGTGTATATAAAGAGCATGGCTTAAAGAGTTCATAACATCATTACTTAAAAATGAATGCCAATTCAGTTTTTCTCATTTTCTTCTTGATTCATGGGCTGCTTCTTTCACATAATACTTACATGATCAAAGCCACTGGAATTGTTTCCAAGTCGTCTTTGAATGAAATATCTTCACAAGTTATTAATTTTCATAAGTTGAAGATGGTGTCACATAGGTCGCTAAGAGTACGAAATATACGACCATCTCCACCGATGAAAAATAATCCTCCTCACTGGTATCGTACTCCTCCGCCAGCAAAGCGATCACCACCACCACGACGGCGATCACCACCACCACGACGGCCACCGGCACCGCCTCCACCACTGAATTCATATTAGTATCTCCAACTCTATAACCATAAGACATTAGCATGCAAATTGCTTCGATGGTTTGTCTTCCGATATTTTTTTTAATTATGTATGATGTGTAAATTTTCGTTATAATGAAATATTGTAAATTACTGCCTGAAATATCTATTATTACGAGGCCAACTCTCTTTAAAGATCTTGGGGGTTCTCCTAGTTATATAGATTCTTGTATTTTGTTTATGTCTTGGCTTTGGTTATTTGCCTTCCGTATCTTCAGCACTACATAAGTTTTTCCGAGGAGATTGTGCTCTCTCTTTTCCTTTTTTGCCGCCTCTTTAGTTTTTTTCTCTATAAATTTCCAAGCCTAGTATTAAAAAAAGGGGTAAGATGTGCCTGACTACTTGATTGAAATAAATGATTTTTCTAAATTTATTTGCAGAACAAAATTGAAACTATGGTTAGAAGCTATAATAAAGTCATAATGATCAGCATATCAAAATTAATGTAAAGCTTGTAATATATTCCAATAGTTGACCAATTAGAAGACTTAAGAAAAGTCACATATCGTAGATCTACATCTACTTGAAGTATTTTGCAACTAATATGATTGTCTAGCAAGTGAATGATCAAGGGAGACGATCGTGGGTAATTCTACTGTTTTTTTTTTTTTTTGTGCGGATCATCAACAAGTTGTTAATGGAAATCTTGGGCCTACATTTTTAATTAATGGAAAACTATCAATCGTATACCCTTAGTTTATTCCGTTAACAAATTTACTACAACACTTTCAGGGTATATCAGTGGTCCACCCTAAGTTAGACAAAATATATTTGTTGTCCACCAAACCGTTAGCTGCCGTTTAAATATGATGACATCATAGGGTAATTTGGTCTTTTCATATGATACAAGTGATAATTTTAAGGTCTGTAAGTGATAACTTTCAAGGGTAAAATCATTAATTCGTTATAGTTCCGTTAACTTTCAAACGGCAGCTAACAGTTTAGTGGTCGGCATATAACTTTTGTTAATTTAGGGTGGACGATTGATACACCCTTAAAGTGTTGTAGTATTTTTTACAAAAACGTAAATTTAGGGTATATAAATAATAATTTCCCTTAATTAATTATACAAATGATAATTTCCCTTAATTAATTAATATATACTTTAGTAAGTAGCTTTTTGCTCATAATAAAATGATACACCAAGGTGAAGCTAAATGACTTTAACAGCCATCTTTAATGCTGCTTACAGTTCGTTTGATATAGCTCTCAAATAATTGTTGCTTACGGTTAAGATAGTTTTATCCTCATAATTTTTTGTTGAAAGTTATATAATGCTGAAAATGAGGAGATCATACCCGAAATGATTTCGGGAGGTGATTTTATCTCTTGCAATTGCTTATGGTTAAGGTGATTTTATCCTCATAATTTTTTGTTGAAAGTTACGCAAATATTGTTATCATGTTGAGTATTAAATTGTATGGGGGTATGTTTGAGAACTTAAATTTATATGACTCATTTAGACTTTAGACTATAAAATAAAGTTTTTTTTTTTTTGGTTAAGATGAAATGTAAATAAATAGTATTGAAAGAAAAAAATGCCCACACATTATAAATATTTAAAAACAAGCATATTTAGACTTCAGAGAAAAAGCCCGTTAACATAAATATGCTTGTTTTTAAATATTTATATAAGACTTCAGGGAAAAATATTAAGGGGGAAATAATAAACAATACCCCTTAAAAGCGACATAGAAGTTGAAACCATCTCGTGCAACAGAAGGTACAAGAATCACATTCGAAGTAGCATTCCGCGAGTACAAACAAAGGACCCAAGTTGGTTAAAATATCAAACACAATCATCTTTTTAGTTTGAGTAATGATAGAGATAAAATTCTTAAATAAATTTCTTTCAAACAAATTGATATGGTATAATTCAATTGGTTGTATTCAATACCTCTTGGTCTATATATTTTATTATTAATGTTTTATATTTTCATCAAACCATTAAATATATACCACATAGACAAAATAAATTTGTATAAGTAGTTATATTTTATATTTTATATTAAATAGACGCAAATCATTTTAAAATAAAATTTTTAAATACAATTACATAGCATTTGACCTTTTGCATAAATTTAAAATTTAAATATAATTAAATGAAAAAAATAACACAAAGAATATACAATATACATGTATGTGTTATATATATATATATATAGTCATTTTCTAATATGGGCGCCTTTTTTTTTTTTTTATGCGGACATACTGTTAGACTATGTGGTTTAATAGAGTTAGTGCTAATACACTGTTAAATCACACGGTTTTATAGTACATTGAAAAATGACTTTTTTAAACCACATGGTTTATCAGCATATCCGCATTAAAAAATATGAGGGCGCTCGTACCTGAGAATGATTTATATATATAAAGTAATTTTCCTATCCTAAAAGTCCTGGAAAAATATAATAAAAACTGTCATATCCCATGAAACTTCAATTTGCGTTGAAGATGAAGAAAATAATTAAAAAATTTATCTTATAACTTAATTCCTGCTTCGTTAAAAAAAATAAGAGATAAAAAAATACTCATGATAATTAATTAGATTTTAACATGAGTATTTATACATAAAGAATATTCTTAAAGTTGTGTTATTTTTATGCTCGTGAATCAATAACAGTGGAATTTCTATTTTCTATATTATTTCTGAAAAATTATCATATACATACTAAATACAAAACTGATTACTAGACATTGAGTTCAGGGATAATACCCATTCCTATTTTAATCCATTCCGATTCTTATTTAGTAAGCACAACATTAGTTGTCCATCTTCAACACATCCATTTCGGTCGTACAAAAAATTTAGGATTTCTATTATTATTCTAAATGTTTTCCTTCCATTCCATTATTCAAAATTAAATTTTCAACAACAATACATCGGTCCGGCTATGGTGCAATGGTGGTACAGTACCACCATTATATCCAACTGTTGGATCCACTTAAATGAACGGATCTATTGGGATCCAACGGCTGGATGCAACGGTGGCACGGTACCACCGTTGCACCATAATTTTCTCCCAATACATATGACAATATCTTTAAAACGTAAAAGCATTCGGAAGACTGGCTCAGCTCCCAACTACTGCATCCCAAACAGAACGAAAGTCAAAACCTATATCCATGTTATAATCTTAAAGGCAAAAAATATGTCAAAGTCTCATTATCATGAAGCTTCCTTTCAAATTCCTCTCGTATATATTTGTTTTTGATTATATATAAACTTAAAGCATTCGGAAGACTGGCTCAAAGCATTCGGAAGACTGGCTCAGCTCCCAACTACTGCATCCCAAACAGAACGAAAGTCGAAACCTATATCCATGTTATTAATCTTAAAGGCAAAAAATATGCAAAGTCTTATTATCATGAAGCTTCCTTTCAAATTCCTCTCGTATATATTTGTTTTTATTATAAATAAACTTAAAGGCATTCGGAAGACTTGCTCAGCTCCCAGCTACTACATCCCAAACAGAACGAAAGTCAAAACCTATATCCATGTTATTAATCTTAAAGGCAAAAAATACGTCAAAGTCTCATTATCATGAAGCTTCCTTTCAAATTCCTCTCGTATATATTTGTTTTTTATTATATATAAACATGCATGTTGAGCATACATGGCTAAGGAGTTCACATCAGGCATTACTTAAAAATGAATGGCATTTCGTATGTTCTTATTTTCTTCTTGATTCATGGGTTGCTTCTTTCACATACTACATACATGGCAAAAGCCACTGATCAATTTGTTTCAAAGTTTCCTTTGAATGAAATATCTTCACAAGTTATTAGTTATCATATGTTGAAGGTGGTGCCCCAAAGGTCCCTAAGAGTAAAATTTTCACGACCAACTCCGCCGAAGAGAAATAATACTCCTCGTTGGTATCGTCCTCCAGCGATAAAACGATCACCGCCACCGCCTCCACTGAAATGACAACTACCACCACAAGATATAAGCAATGAAATTGCTTATAGTGATTATCTTCCATTTTCAATTTATTTTTTAATATATGATGTTAAAATTATCCTTAGAATGATGTATTGTAATTAAATTATGCATGTTATTGCCTGAAACATCTATTGTTGCGAGACAATCAGATCGCGGAATATGCTTTAGCTAATTATCTGGTACACTTTTATTATGTTAATAAATTTTCACTCGTAGTCGAGGATTTAAAAAAAAAAACAGAAAATTACCTGAAACAACTACTTGATTCAAAATCGATAGATAGCTAATTATTCTAAAATTTTTTACGGAACAAAATTGAAACATATATGATCCGAAACTTGTTAATATAGTGTGTGTATAAGCGAACATGCTCTTAAGTCGTGGGATTTGATAGGCTCATTTTTGAATGAGCAATAAAGTCGTGCGGTTTAATAGTATTAAAAAATAACTTCTTTAGATCGTACGATTTAAAAGCGTGTTCACATAAAAAAAATGAGGGTGCCCACATATCAAAATGTAAAAAATGTTATATCTTTCAATATTTGATCATTTAGAAGATTAAAGAAAAGTTGCATATCATATATATCAAAGTTGTCAATGTAATTGTTTCTTAAAATATATAAGGTTGTTAAGATTTTAATAGTTTAGAAGGAAATTATTATCCTAATTAATCACATGTTTCCGTGTCATAGCTTTTAGTCAAAATCTTGGCAGCCACAATTGGGAATATGGCCGGCCAAAATCTCCCAACGGTAAAATCTTTGAAAAAAAGAAGTTGGTGAAATTGGAAAAAAAAAACAATTTTTATAGGGTCATATGAAACTATACACCAAGGTGAAGCAACATGCACTTTCACAGGATCATTTCATTTGACTTAGCTTTTTTTTTTTGGTATAATTCTCTATCAACTGTGACTTACACAGTTGAGGTGATTTTACTGAAAAACCTACATTATCGGCGATGACATGTGTTAACTATTATTAATTAAGGTAGTTGTTACGTTGGAGATGCTCCAAAATAGAAGCACCTTCGAGAATTGTTAGATGCATGTAGTTAAATCTAAAACAATTAAAACAACGTGCATCCAACAGCTCTGGAAGCTGTTCTACGTTGGAGATACTTTGTTAAGGAAGCTCACCAAGCATACAAAGAAGCTGCACATTTGGCACATGTGGTTTGATGTCCAGTTAGCATTGCAGTTGGGAGTTAGAGTGCCAGCTCAGCAAAAGTTTGTTATATACACTCTGTATTCTGTTAGCATCGTTTTTGTTCTATTATGTGTTAGTGATATGTATATATAAACATTTCAACTGAGATTTGTAACTAAGTTTTTCAGTATTGAAATAATAAGAAAATAATAGAAAGATCTGGTATATTCATTTTCTTTCATTTTCTCTGTATCCAAACAAATCTATTAGCTCAGTTTTTAACATTTCAACATGGTATCAGAGCCAACCAGAGCAAGCTCTAGTAATCAGCAAACAACTAATGCAAATCAATACACTCAAATCAATTTTTCTTTCACGAATCCAATCAAATTAGATCGCTCAAATTATCTGCTATGGCGTTCACAAGTTCTAGCTTCAATTAGAGGTAATCGACTGGAGGACTTCATCACATGAGACAAACCAGCACCTGAGAAATATCTCCTTCTTACTGAAGCTAATGGATCTACTCAGAGGATTGATAATCCAGAAGATCAGAATTGGAGATCACTGGATCAAACTCTACTTGGATGTTTGTTATCATTAATAAATGAAGGTACTCTAAGTCTTGTTATAAATTGTACCAGTTCTTTTGGTGTTTGGAGAACTCTAGAAAGGAAATTTGGTGTCCAGTCTGAAGCTAGGGTTCTTCAACTTAGATATAAATTGAATACTCTTAAAAAGGAATCATTAAATGTTGAAGATTACTGCATCAAAATGAAATCTATAGCTGACAAACTTGCTAGTGCTAGAAGTCCTATAACAGAAAAGGATCTCATGTTAACCATACTGAATGGACTAGGACCAGACTTTCGTGATATTGCTACCTTCGTAACTAGATCTAAAATGGAGTATGATGATGCATATGCATTGTTACTTACACATGAAACTACGCTAGAGCAAGAACATGATGATAAATGTATGCTTAATGCAAATTATGCATACTATCCCAAGGTGTTTTATGCTCAATCTAGAGGCAACTTTAGAAGAGGAGGATATATTGGTTGTGGTTTTGAAAAATTTGGTGGTAGAAATCATTTCTTTGGTAGAGGCAACATTCATCCTCAGAGATTACATTCTGGAAGTTGCAGAGGTGGATATGGTAGACGTGGATTTACTGGACAAACTAATGCTTTCAATTTTTTTCAAGCACCTAGGAATCCATCACAAGCTGTTGGAGGTGGATTTAATGGTTCAAATGGAGCACAAGGAAGTTATGGAAATATAGAAGAAATAACATGTCAGATATGCTTTAAGACTGGTCACACTGCTGATATTTGCTAGCATAGGTTTGTTGAAGATTATATGCCTATACCAAGGGGATTTGGAAAGGGTAAAGGACCAAGAGCAGCTTATTTCAGTAATTTTGATGGCTTTACTTCTCATCAAGGCTATGAAGACTATGATAATCTCAGTTACATGTCACCAAAGTTTTATCCTTTCTCTACTGCTAACTGTTACCCTAGAGTTGATTCTTATACTCCTGCAGCAGCATTTGTAGCCAATTGTGAAGGAACTGCTGATGATGACTGGTACTTGGATAGTGGAGCAACTCATCATTTGATCAACAACATAGATAATCTACATCACATGGAGGAATATAAAGGTACGGATCAACTTATTATTGGAAATGGTCAAGGTTTGCACATCTTTCATACTGGAAATGCTTTTCCGTCATATAGAGCTTCATCATACTCATTCATGCAGCCTATACACACCACTATAGCACTTAAAGACATGTTATTTGTTCCATCAATCACCAAAAAATTGTTGAGCATTTCTAAATTAACCTCTGACAACCCTCTATCTGTTGAATTTTAAGGCAATGTTTGTCTTGTAAAGGACATGAAGGGACAAGTTCTTCTGTAGGGCTTTGCTAAGAAAGGTCTGTACAAGCTGCTGCTGAAACCCAACTACTCCTCACCTACATCTCATATGTCTCATTTTCAGTTGAATAAACCAGTGTCTATGTTGTCCTTTTTGAATGTGTCTTCAGCTTCTCAAAACTGTACAGCTTTTAATAAAGCTTGTTATCATGTTGTTCAAAATAATTGTAATCAGAAACCTGATGATATGACATTATTGTATAGAAGGTTTCGTCATCCAAGTTCTATAATATTGATGCATTTTCTTAAATCTTGTTCTAAGCTTAAAGTCTCTCAAAAGACTATCCTATCTTCTGCACATTCTTTATGTAAAGCTTGTCAATTAGGTAAAGTTCATAAACAACATTTTTCGACTACTGAAACAAAAACCAAAAAGGTGTAAGAACTAATACACACTGATCTATGGGGGCCATCACCTACTATGTCAAGGAATGACTACAAGTACTATATCAGTTTCATTGCTGATTACAACAGATATACCTGTATTTATCCACTTAAACTCAAATATGAGGCCTTTGAGGTTTTCAAGTTCTTTAAAATTCAAGTGGAAAATCAGTTCAATACTCAAATCAAGATGCTGCAATCTAACTGGGGGGGGGGGGGGGGGAGAATATAGAGTGTTCAATGATTTTCTTAATCAAAATGGGATTTTCTTTAGACACTCATGTCCATACACTCATCATCAAAATGGTTTGGTTGAAAGGAAAACAGGCAAATCTCTCTTTCAAATTTTGGTGGGATGCTGTCCATACAGCTGTATATCATATAAACAGACTTCCAACACCTATACTGAACTTAACCTCTCCCTATGAAAAGTTGTTCAATCATAAACCAGACTACACCTTTCTGAAATGTTTTGGGTGTCTATGATATCCATATTTGAGATATTTCAATAAACACAAGTTTGATTTTCATACAAGCAAATGCATCTTTATTGGTTATAGCTCATCTCATAAAGGCTATAAATGTCTAACCAGCTCTGGTCAAATTCATATACTTAGACATGTGATATTTGATGAAACAGTGTTCCCTTACTCAACTGATAATACCTTCACTTTGTCTCAACACAATAAAAATTCTGAAACACCAGTATCAGTGTCAAATTTTTCTCCACAGCAAGTCTATCATTTATCCACACTATCCTTACCTCACAGTAGCTTTGAAGATGTTTACTCAACAAGCTCAGCATGACATCAACAAACACCTTTTATGCATGCACAAACAGACATTCCATGTCAACAAGAGCAAGGTGACCATACTTTATCAGAATCGTCATCATTTACTTTACCTTCACAAAATCCTGAACCAATTCAAACACAGCCTAAAAACCAAACAATCATTCAACAAAACACAAAACATATCACAAATAGAAACCTTACTCCACAACCTTCTCATAAAATGATTACCATATCAAAATCTGAAATCTTCAAACCCAAACTGTATACTACAACTTTAGCCAATAAGGAACTTGATACAATTCAAGAAGCTCTTTGTGATCAGAATTGGTACCAAGCAATGAGAGATGAGTTTGAAGCCTTGATTAGAAATAAAACTTGGTCACTAGTTTCACTTTCAACTGAGCACAAAATTGTTGAAAATAAATGGGTGTTTAGAGTTAAGCAGAACACTGATGGTAGCATAGCTAAGTACAAGGCTAGGTTGGTTGTAAAAGGTTTTCAGCAAACAAAATAAGTTGACTACTTTGAGACATTCAGTCCTGTTGTAAAACCATGTACTGTGAAGATTGTGTTGCGTTTAGCTATGATGAACAAATGGGTGGTAAGACAAGTTGATGTGAACAATACTTTTCTAAATGGGGAGCTGACTGAAGATGTCTATATGTGCCAGCTAGAGGGATTTGTTTATATGCAAAGACCTAATCATGTCTGTAAGCTGAAGAAGGCACTATATGGCCTGAAACAAGCTCCTAGGGCCTGGTATGACAAGTTGAAGAACTCTTTAATCACAACCTGGAATTTTCAAAACTCTAAAGCTGATACATCTCTTTTCTTTAAGGAGATACATGGGTCAATAATACTGATTCTGATATATGTTGATGATATTTTAATTATTGGTGCAAACAGTAAGGAGTTAGAAAGGTTCATCTCTGAGTTCAGTTGAATGTTTGCTTTAAAAGATTTAGGAACATTGTCATACTTTCTCGGAATAGAAGTTGCTTATGCCCAAGATAGTATGTATCTGTCACAGAGGAAATATATTAAAGATCTACTGAATAAAGCTGACATGTTGGAATGCAAGGGTTGTGATACTCCAATGGTTACAGGTTATAAACTTCAGAGGGAAGTTAAAGGTCATTTGGGCCAGTATATTAAAGATGCAACAAGCTATAGAAGCTTAGTTGGAGGCCTGCAATATCTGGTTTTAACAAGACCAGAAATTGCTTTTGTAGTTCATAAATTAAGTTAATATGTGGCAGCACCAACACTTTAACATATATTAGCTTGCAAAAGAGTCATCAGATATTTGAAAGCAACAGAAGATTATGGGCTAAAATTTTCAACTGAAGGAGAAATAAGAATTTCTGGTTATACTGACGCAGATTGGGCATGTGATATTGATGATAGAAAATCGATAGGAGCGTACTGCATTTACTTTGGAAACAACCTGGTGTCTTGGTCATCAAAGAAGCAAACTGTGGTCACAAGGTTAAGTGCAGAGAGTGAGTATAGAGCTCTTGCCTCTGCAAGTGCAGAAATCACCTGGATATAGTTATTACTTAAAGAGCTTAAGATTAAATGCTCATTTTTGGTGTGACAATGTGAGTGCAACAGAGTTGGCTAAGAATCCTATTTATCATTCAAGAACAAAGCACATTGAGCTAGACATGCATTTTGTTAGAGATAAAGTGTTGGCAAGAGAACTAGAAATCAACTATATTCCAAGTGAAGAGTAGATCGTAGACATCTTGACAAAGCCTCTCACATTTACTCATTTCAATTATTTTAGAGCCAAACTTAAGGTGCATCCATGTCCCTTGAGTTTGAAGGGGGCTGTTAAGGAAGCTCACCAAGCATACAATGAAGCTGCACATTTGGCACGTGTGGTTTGATGTCCAATCAGCATTTCAGTTGGGAGTTAGAGTGCCAGCTCAGCAAAAGTTTGTTATATACACTCTGTATTCTGTTAGCATCGTTTTTGTTCTGTTATGTGTTAGTGATATGTATATATAAACATTTCAACTGAGATTTGTAACTAAGTTTTTTAGTATTGAAATAATAAGAAAATAATAGAAAGATCTGGAATATTCATTTTCTTTCATTTTCTCTATATCCAAACAAATCTATTAGCTTAGTTTTTAACATTTCAACATGCTTCAACAAAGCTGAACCTTTTAATTAATATAAAAAGTATAAATAGTCTATAACAAACCATACCCCTAATAAGCGACATCGAAGCTAAAACTATACATGAAAGCAAATGCAATATATATATATATATATACATATATATATATATATATATATATATATATATATATATATATATATATATATATATATATATAGAAATATTGCTATGTGGAAGTAACTGAAACCATTTCACAAAGGGTACCTAGAATCCATTCGAAGTAGCATCCACACCAATGTAAATCATCAAACAGGGAAACCAAGTTTGGCTATCATATCAAACAAAATTAATTTCTTATTTCATACCTTCCATTTTCATTTCACAACACTTTTGACTTAAAAATAATATAATTCCACAAAAGCATAAAGATATTGGAACACATGGACTTTTTTTAATTTTAAACTAATTTTTTGTTTAGATAGTGCCTTTAATTAAGAAAATCAAACAAATAATAATAATGACAAATCAACAATTAGGCATGGCAATGGGCACCGCTTTTTGTTGGTTTACCAATACCAAACCAGCACCTACACAAAATTTAAATGACCAAATTCACCCGCAACCCCTTATTGGTTTAAAATTTAAATGACCAAATTCACCCGCAACCCCTTATGGGTTTTAATTTTTTAAAGAAAACCCACCTGCTGCGGGTTTTGACAATTACCAAACCCGCAATGGTACTTGGCAGTCTTTTTGTGAGTTTCCACGTTTAAAATCACAAATGTTCAATATGTAAATTATAAAGATAACCTAAAATATTAAAATTATAGATAAAATATTTAGTCTAGATTTAATCAATGTAAATGAAAAATTAAAATTTCAACATTGATGCAACAATTACTCAAATTTAAGTATGAAATACAAAAGTCCATCAAAACTCAAAAGTGCTTTCAAGTAATTAAAAAAAAAGTACAACAACAACGACTATAAAATTAGTGCCGGTAGTAGTTGCAGAATCAGCGGTGGAGGTAGCAACAACAACAATAGCTGCAGCATGAACGATGATGACGGTTGTAAATCAGCAGCTTCTACAACAGCCACAACAACATAGCACGATTATCGACAGAGAAGGGAGTTGGGCGTAGGCTGTTTGGATTAAGAAGAGAGTTGGGCAACAAGGTAGGTGTGTGACTCACGGTCACGACTCAAGGTAGATACTAGATTAGTTTCCTTTAGCTTACTTTAGATGAGAGATCAACTAAAGAAGTAGATAAAGGTGGCCAATGGCACAATATGACCCATTAAACCAAGGCCCACTAGGGCTCATAGGTTGGCACAACATGGCCCACCAAGTAAACATTTCGTCCTATACAGTGCCAAATTTTTTTTCTTTTAGGCCTGGCACAGCCCACAACATGAGCCCTCGCGTGTTGTGATCGGGCCATGTCGTGGGCCATGTCCAAAAAAAGTTTGCCAACCTTTTTTTTTTCCAAGCCTACTTACCTGACGTACTTTTTCAAGCCCGTGTGCTTGGCGTGCTTTGTTTAAGCCCATCAGCCCACGCACTTATAATAATAATAACAATAATAATAAATAATATTATTAATAATAACAACAATAACAATAATAATGATAATAAGAACAACAACAACAACAACAATAATAATTTTTATTAAGGGAACAATTAACATTTCATTATCAATTTATCACAATTTTATAACTATATATTTAATTTCATAATAACCAACTATAATATAACTATACATAAATTTAATTTCGTAGATCATAGTAATGATTACTACAAAGTTGTAAACTCAAGTGGCTGAAATATAGAAATATTTAAAGAAATTATTCAAATTTCATTTATTCATTTAATAAATTATAAACATAAAATATTTATTTTAAACTTAGACTTAAATTAATTTTGGAAGCCTATGCTAATAAAATATATTAAAAATTTTAATTTCAAGATATTTATAAAATCATAACATTTTATATTTATTTTTCATTAAAAAATTTTACTTCGATATACTTTAGCCCACATGCTATTGATGGCCTACAAGCCGTGTGCTAGCCCACGAGTAAAGCATACTTATTACATGCCTTTTCGCGTGCCGTGCTTTGACACATCTCTAATCTTGTCGTGCTTTTAAGGCACACGTGCCTAAAATTCTAAACTCGACCCAGTGCATATGTGTGCCGTGCCGTGCTGTGCTATGTGCCCTACCAAAACATGCTCATGTCATGTCGTGTTGCATGGACATCTGCCGTGCCACATGCCGCCCGACCCATTGGCAATCTTTAAAAGTATATAGACTTTAGGGCTTACATGCTGTAATTGCACACACGTGTTGTGCAAATTTTATTGAACCCGTAAGTGCATGAATCTATTGTAGAATAGATCAATAGTGACGAGTGTCGATCCCACGAAAATGTGGATTTTGATTATATGTAGAATTAATTTTCTATGAGGGTGGTTGGATTTGTGGTGAAAGTGATTTAGACTTTCTTAGAATTTAAATTGGAATGACGAAATTAAATTAAAGTGGAAACTATTATAATTGAAGCGCTTGGCTATCTGAATCCGCATCAACATGCACCATGAGCTAAATATTCCTTATTAGTGCCAATTAAATCATGAGGGGGGAATCCACACCTCATGAACTACACTCTAATCAATATGGTGCTAAGGGTTTATCGTGCCAAATAATAATAACCTTGTACTAGGGAGCCGGTGAAACCAGGGCGGTATCTAGACAAGATCATTACTATTTGTGAACGAAAAGTCAAAACATCCACAATAATTAGAGGGGAAGAGAAAGTAAATTTACCAAATCAAGCCCATGACACATGTTGAGACTTCACCTTCAACCCAAGCTTGAAAGAAAATTAGTTACTCTTAATTGAACTAAGGGTAAAATGAGAATTTATTAAAATACATAGAAAATACAAGATAGAGAAGGAATTATAGAAAATAAAGCTAAAAAATGGATTCAGAGATATCAAATTAGGGGGGGAGGCCCCATTTTTATAGATACATTGAATAAATCATGGCTATCGGATTAAAAACAGTTTGGACGCTTAGGATTGCGCTACGTCATCAGTCAACAGTACGCGGTTTGAACAGTGACACGATTTGACCACACGGTTTGAACAATCAACCGGCTTGAACAGTGACGCGGTTTGGTTTAAAATAATCATGTGTGTATATGCATGTATCGTACGCGCGATTTTGATCCACTAATATGCTGCCACGTCACCGATCAACAGTGTATATAAATTTTGTCCAATAGAATCGTGACACCTCATCAGTCAATGCAACATCATCGGTCAATGCCATGTCATCGTTCCGTATGTGTGAACAGTATCATGGACAGTATCAAACATGTGAATAGTGTCGTACATGTGAACAGTGATATTTTTCCTTTTATGCTCCTCTTAAGGTTTTCGACTACTCTAAGTTCACAATGAATGAGAGATCAGACGACAAAACGGACATCACTTTTGAACTCAGGACAGTCGAAAATCTTAGGAGGAACATAAAAGGAAAAATGGTGTTGTTCACATGTACGGTACTATTCACATGTACGGTACTGTCTACGTTACTGTTCACGACACTGTTCACATTGATGGATCGATGACATGGCATTGACCGATAATGTGGCATTGACTAATGAGGTGTCACGATTCTATTGGACTAAAATTCTTATGTACTGTTGATGATGATGTGGCAGCATATCAGTGGACCAAAAATTTCGCGTATGGTACATGCATTACACAGGATTATTTTCAACCAAACCGCGTCACTGTTCAAGCCGGGTCAAACCGTGTTACTGTTCAAACCGCGTGGTCAAACCACGTACTGTTGACTGATGACGTGGCGCAATCCTGAGCGTCCAAACTGTTTTTAATTCGATGGCCATGATGTACTCAATGTATTTATAAAAAGGGGGCCTCCCCCTGTAGTTTGATATCTCTGAATCCATTTTTGGACTCAATTTTCTATAATTCCTTCTCCATCTTGTATTTTTTACGTATTTTAATAAATTTTCTTTTTGCCCCTAGTTCAATTATGAGTAGCTAATTTTCTTTCAAGCTTGGGTTGAAAGTGAAGTCTCAACATGTGTCATGGGCTTTATTTGGTAAATTTATTTTCTCTTCCCCTCTAGTTTTTGTGGATGTTTTGACTTCTCATCGACAAATAATAATAATTTTCTCTAGATACCGCCTTGGTTTCACCGGCTCTCTAGTACAAGGTTATTATTATTTGGCACGATAAGTCCTTAGCACTATATTGATTATAGTGTAGTTCATGAGGTGTGGATTCCCCCCTTATGATTTAATTGGCATTAATAAAAAATATTTAGCCCATGGTGCATGTTAATACTGATCCAGATACCCAAGTACGTCATTTCAATAGATTTCTCTTCAATTTATTCTCGCCATTTTAATTTCAATTTTAGGATAATCTAAGTCACTTTCACCATAAATCCAACCACCCTCATACAAAATTAATTCTACGTATAATTAAAATCCACCTCCTCGTGGGATCGACACTCGTCGCCATTGATCTATACTACAATAGATTCGTGCACTTGCGAGTTCAATAAAATTTGCACAACACTAGTCAACCCAATTTATTTTATTATTTTTTTCTCTTTTTTTTATGCACCATTACATCTTTTTAGCCCATATAACTGTTAGCCTAAAGGGCTGCACATAATGTAATTTTGATGATAACAAACATGTGTCTTAAGTAAAATAATGAATATTGTATTTCACATTTTCACTAGCTTTTGAAGGATAATATTTATGCAAGTGAATCAAGTGAAATCAAGATTGAAGACACTCAACGGACAACGGCAACATCAAGAATATAGTTTAGAGCTCAACGAACTAATTAGTGCGATAAATTCTTGTAAAGTCGGTATGATTTAATTGATGCATGATCTAGCATTTGAGAAGTTCAAGAGATTAATTTAATTAAATACTTTTCATAAACTAAAAGGTTTTATTTTTATAAAGTAAAGTATTTTGTGGATTTGAGTAATTTGGACTTAAATGCTAAGTTTTGAAATCTTTGATTTTAATAAGTATTAAATTTCGGGGTTGGACGTTTTTACAAACATTTGAAATTTTTTGGGCCATACTATAATTTATGAATATTTTGGACTAAAGTGAAAGGTTTTGAGAACTTTGAAAAATATGGGTATTATGTTGAAAAGGACCTTTGTGCGAAATAATAAAATCTTTGGGGTCATATCATAATTTCAGAAAGTTTGGGAAAGAGAACTATTCTTAGGAAGTTCTAAAATTGGATCTATTTGAAAAGTTTTATAACGTTTGGGCCATAGTATAATTATGAAAGTTTTGGGCTAAAGTGTAAGTGTTCCTGAGCGGCTAGCAAAATTAAAAAATAACGGTAATATCACTGTTCCTAAGCGGCTAGCCGGATAATCAAGCGGCTAACCGCTTGGGCGCGGGAATTTGCCTATAACGGCTAGTTTTTAGGTTTTCACTATAAAAACTCAACTCAAATTTCATTCTAATGACCAATGCACGGAAATATAAGATCATACAACATATATTGAGCTTCCAAAACGCAAATCATCATTGATTGAATCATTGTTGAGCTATTAGTTGCATATCCACTCTTAAAGAGAGTTTTTGTTGTAATTTTCATTTGTTATCAAATTGTGAGTGTGTAAGTGTGGGAAACACTTGGGGTGAAGAGATTGGAGAGATAATCTCTTGGTTGTAAAGGTTCATTGACACCTTGAAAGTCAATTAGGACGTAATGTAGGCCAGGGACATGGCTAACAAAGAAGAGGAAATAAGGAAAATAAAGTATATGTTTGAGAAAAATGCAGAGATTTGTTTTTGGAAGTTGCAAGGTGGATTTCACCTATTATTGTTAGTTTTTTTTCTTCTTTTTTTTTGAAACAACAATTTTTTTTTTGCTTTTGGCATAATGTCACTGAACAAAATAATTATTTACATTTTTCTTAAACATAAATAGGTGATGGAACTTATAAGACATCGAGTAATACTCCAAATTGGAGTGGGTCAAGATGATAAGTTGACAAAGAAATGTTTTTTGTTTTTTGTTTTTTCTTTTTAAGGCTCAAAAGGGTTAACTATGGATATTTCATAAAAGGGATGGCTAGAAAGGCTTAAACGGGTCAAAGATGGCATTTTCATAGTCTTTTAGGGCTCTAAATAATCTTTCATATCTACTAGTTAGATGGGCCTCCAGATATAGCAACACACATTTTTTTTTAATTTTACAATTTTTTTTTAAGGGTTAACTCAAAAGAAATCTAGAGATTGTATATAAAATAATAAACTGCTAAACTGTATGAAGAATGGGCAAAAGGATTACTCTCCAAGAAAAATGATAGGCTCAAAAACTCACTTGGTACTCATTATGACATGTTCATTCCTTCAAGCAACTCATATTTGTCTCCGACATCAACATGTAGAGTAGCAAACATGGTGTAACATCACTTAAGACCAAAGATAATAAAAATACTAAAATTTAAAATTCATCATGTCATCCAATGTTAAAACAAATCACACAAATTTTTTTTTCAAAAAACATTCTACCCCCCAGCCTATTCTAAACATGAAAGGAAAATATGCATGAAGAAATGTGAAAATGATGCAGAAAAACTAATTAGAAGATGCATTTCTAGAGGCACTACACTCCATATTCAGCCATCTTCAACTCAAAAATTTGAAAGTGTATATTTATAAAGGAGAAATTAGAAAAAAGAAGTTAGAAAAAAATAATTGTCAAAGCTTAATAAAGAAAAAGAAAAAGAAAATGTCTGGAATTTTTTTTTGTTTTTTTTTCAAACGAAGAAGATGCGTTTCTAGAGTAACTACACTCTATATTCAGCTATCTTCAACACAAAAAGTTATCCACGGTTAGCCTCTACAACAAAAAATTAGTAAAAACTTAACCAAGATTCCATAATTGTCGACTATTCCCTTCCTCCAACCAGAACGAAACATTATCCTCAATGTTAGAAATGAAATAAGTAGAGTTTAGAAGACATCACCGGGGTGGTACAACACAGAAGAAAATATTTACAAGCGGAGAGTTAAATCTGATTTGTACTTCTTACTGTGGCTACTGTTACCGTCATTATTTGGACGCTCCAACACAAAGGCCCAGTGGTCTGGCTCTGGTTTATAAGCTTGTAATAGATCAAGTAGCTCATTAACAGTGTGAGCACAAATAAAAAGCTTTTTCGCTGTGGAAGGAATGAAATAGTTTTTTATTGCATGGTTAAGAAATGTGATAAAGCCATCATAAAAGTTATTGACATTTAACAAACTGATGGGTTTCTGGTGAATGTGCAGATGGACCCAAGATGCTAATGTGATAAGTGCCTCTAGAGTTGCAAAATCTCCTGGTAGGAAAATAAAATCATCAGCATGATTAAGCATTTCAGTTATTCTGTCTTGTATACCTGAGACGACTAACTCTTCTCCAGTCGGTGAGTCAGACAAACTGCCCAAAGGTTTTAGGGCTCTTGGAATGATACCTAACACTTGGCTTCCTCTGACAAAAGTAGCTTCTGAGACCAATTTTGATAACCCTCGATTACCTCCTCCATACACCAAGTGTAATTTTCTCTCTGTTATACTTCGATCAAGATCTATGGCTGCCTCAACGAACTCTTTATGTTTGTCATAGTTAAATCCAGAAAGCACACAAATGTTCTTAAATTGTTTGTTGGGAGTAGCTGTCGTTGGGATACTTCTTAAAAACAATTTGTGAGTGCTTAACAAAAAGTCATATTTAAGAATCTTGGTGACAGTGGTTCACAGCTGTGTATGAGGTAGTATGTCAGTGTCAATTAACGCGTAAAGCACATGGCTCAAGAGTAAAAAAGAAAACAGTAAAAAAGAAAAAAATGATAAAAAAATTATTAAAGACAATAACGCAAATGATAAAACAACAATGAAATAAAATAACAGTGAAGTAAAAGGACATTTATAGGTAGTTGCGACTGTGGCTCACATCTTCCTCTGGTTTTACGTCCAGAAACGGCTTGAACGCCCTCTATGGGTCGAGGATAGGCTTCCCATCCAGTTTTCTTATAAACTGGCAAACATGGTCGTTTATAGTCAGCTTCCCGAGACTATATCGTGCATGCTCTTTCTGGAATAATGGCCATAACTGGAGAATCGCTCCTTGTACATATCCACTAGGATGCGTTTCAAGAGACAAAAGGATATCATCCAATGACTCCTTATTCAAGCCATCCATAATGAATTGAATCTTATCTTCCCTGTTATCAAACATCATTCCTAAAGAACATGGTTTTTTATCGCAACTCATTCTGGCACACTTATGACAAGCAACAGAAATTCCTCGAGCTCTTTATTTTCTTGCATAATTTCCTTTACCACAATTAGGCATGTATACAATAAATTTTAGAGGTAACTCACCTGCCAATCGCACTTTGGCCTCAGTTAACTAGCGAATGTCAGCAAGTATATTATTCCTTATGAGCAATTGCATGCGTTCAGACAGAGCTTTGTAGATTGTAAGGAGGGCATTCTGAGGAAGTGAAGGGAATCGATTGTGAAGTTTTGCTAAACTCTCATTTCTGTCCATACCTTCGCCGTAGAATATCAGTTATTATGAGAAACTGAAGTAACTGACTTGATTGTCACGGAGTACCGTTATCCGCCACTTCACCGGGGTAATAAACTAAAGCACACAAACAAAGAAAAACAAACTAAAACACATAAAGAAAATTACAATCGTCCTCTTATTGAATTTACCTCAAGCTCCAACTGGATGTTGTAGACACTTCTCTCAACGTCTCTGAGTTAACTTTCTAAATCCTCAACATAGAATACTAACTCTGGTGGTTGCAGAGCTCAAATACGATGTGTTTTACAAAATCAAATCTGCCTTTTAAGATAAGATATTACACGTTGAAGTGGTTTAAGAATGTCGAGGAGGAACTGTTTAACTATGGCACTCATGATTAACAATGATAAGAGAAAACTTAATGGTTAAACAAACACACTTATGAAAAAATAATTTCAATTAGCAAAAGAATAATAAAAAGAAAGAAAAAAAATCAAATCACCGAAAAGAAAGAAAAAAACTCAATTCAAATCTGGTGGATTACTCAAA
Organism: Citrus sinensis; assembly: GCF_022201045.2. NCBI lineage: Eukaryota > Viridiplantae > Streptophyta > Magnoliopsida > Sapindales > Rutaceae > Citrus > Citrus sinensis. The sequence goes on from NC_068563.1 coordinate 20,951,062, forward strand.
TTTATTTCGGTGTCCTCTCCATGTGGTTGGTACTCTAGATATGGCTTTAATATTTAACCATTAACTTTAAACGTGACACCGTTTTTTGGGTCCTTAATTTCAATTGCCCTATGTGGAAAAATAATATGAATAATAGAGGGGTCAGACCATTGAGAGCGCGCGCAACTTACCTGGGAATAGGTGCAAGTGAGAATTGAATAAAAGCACTTTCTGACCTGGAGTGAAAGATTTTCTCATAATTTGCTTGTCATGGAAGACTTTCATTTGCTGCTTATAAATTTTGGCATTTTCGTATGCATCATTGTGAATTTCTTCAAGTTCTGCTAGTTGTAATCTTCTTTCTGAGCTAGCTTGCTGCATGTCAAAGTTGAATTTCTTGATGGCCCAATATGCACGATGCTCGAGTTCCATAGGTAGGTGGCAAGCTTTTACATATATTAGCCTATAGGGTGACATCCCAATCGAGGTCTTGAAAGCCGTTCTATATGCCCATAATGCATCATCAAGTTTTAATGACCAATTTTTTCTGTCTGGCCTCACCGTCTTTTCTAATATGTGTTTTATTTCTCGATTATAGATCTCAACTTGGCCACTGATTTGTGGATAATATGGGGTCGCCACTTTGTGAGTGATTGAATACTTTGTCAAAAGAGCTTTGAATGCTTTGTTACAAAAGTGGGCACCACCATCACTGATTATCGCTCGAGGGAATCCAAAGCGTGAAACAATGTTACTTTTCAAAAATTCTATCACCACCTTGTGATCATTGGTTCTACATGGAATTACTTCTACCTATTTCTATACGTAATCAACAGCAACCAATATGTATTGATGGCCAAAAGAAGGGGGAAAATGTCCTATGAAGTCGATACCCCATACATAAAAAATCCGAACCACTAAAATTGGATTTAGTGACATCATATTCCTTCGTGTAATGCTCCCCATTCATTGACACCTATCACATGAAAAACGGAAAGTATAAGCGTCTCGAAATATAGTTGGCCAATAGAAACCACATTGTAAAACTTTAGTCACTGTTTTTTTAGTGCTGAAATGGCCTCCACAAGCTTGTTCATGGCAGAATGAAAGGATATTTTGAATTTCACTTTCTGGGACACATCGTCTAACAATTTGATTTGCACAATACTTGAATAAATAAGGGTCATTTCAAAAGAAATTCTTTATTTCCGTAAAAAATTTGGCTTTGTCTTGCTTGGTCCAATACTCTGGAAGTTGACTTGTAACAAGATAATTAACGATATCAGCATACCACGGTAATACTTCCACACCCATCAATTGTTCATCTGGGAATGACTCATTCAATGTTAATGGTTTTGTAATTGTGTCAAAATGATAACGAGAGAGATGGTTTGCCACAACATTTTATATGCCTTTCTTATCTTTAAATTCCAAGTTGAATTCCTACAAAAGTAACACCCAACGAATTAGTCTAGCTTTCACATATTTCTTTGTGAGAAGATATTTAAGAGCAGCATGATCTGTGAACACATTATTTTACAACCAATGAGATAAGATTGAAATTTTTCCAATGCAAACACTACTGCTAGCATTTCTTTTTCAATAGTTGAATAGTTCAACTGTGCATCATTCAATGTCATACTAGCATAGTAAATAACATAGGGAATTCGATTAACTCTTTGTCCTAATACTGCTCCTACTGCATAATCAGATGCATCACACATGAGTTCAAATGGTAGGCTCCAGTTTGGGGGCTGAATGATGGGTGATGATGTCAACAACTGTTTTAATTTTTCAAATGCCACAAGACATGAATAATCAAAGACAAAAGGTACATCATTAGCAAGTAGATTGCATAAGGGTCTAGAAACTTTGCTAAAATCTTTAATGAAACGTCTATAAAAACCAGCATGCCCAAGGAAAGATCTTACTTCTCTGACTGTTTTGAGTGTAGGAAGATTAGAAATGAGATCCACCTTGGCTTTGTCAACCTCAATACCTTTGCTCGAAATGATGTGACTGGGAACAATATTTTATTTTACCATAAAATGACACTCTTACCAATTTAAGACTAAGTTCTTCTCGATACATCTCTGTAAAACTAGTGTTAGTTAATGTAAACATTGATCAAATGAATTACCAAAGACATAAAAGTCATCCATAAAGACTTCAAGAAATCGTTAACCATATCAGAAAAAATGCTCAACATGCATCGTTAAAACATAGCAGGTGCATTACATAATCCAAATGGCATCCTCTTATATGCAAAAGTGCCAAAAGGGCAAGTGAAAATAGTTTTCTCTTGATCTTTTGGTGCTATGAGAATATGATTATATCCTAAGTAACCATCTAGAAAGCAATAAAATTCATGGCCTGCTAATCTATCAAGCATTTGATCGATAAATGGTAAAGGAAAATGATCTTTACGTGTGACAGAATTCAATTTTCTCTAATCAATGCATACACGCCATCCTGTAGTCACTCTAGTGGGTATCAATTCACTATCAGCATTGGTAACTACTGTGACTCCTGACTTTTTAGGGACAACTTGCACAGGACCGACCCATGAACTATCAGAAATGGGGTAAATGATACATGCGTCTAATAACTTAAGGACTTCAGTTCTAACAACTTCTTTCATATTAGGATTTAACCGACATTGCATTTCCCTAGTAGGTTTAGCATTTTCATCAAGGTGAATGTAATGCATGCAGTCTACTGAGTTTATACCTTTGATGTCTGCTATGGTCCATCCTAATGCTCCTTTGTACTCTTTTAGAACATCCAACAACTTACTTTTTTATTTGTCATTTAGGAATGATGAGATGATTACTGGTAGAGTACTTTCTTCTCCCAAAAACGCATATTCCAAAGTGTTGGATAATGGTTTGAGCTCGAGTTTTGGTGGTGATTCTGATAATGGGATGAGTTTCTTCTCTGATAGTGCTAGTTGTTCAACTCTTGACTTCCATTTATTAGTGTCCATAGATGGTGCTGAGTCAAGTAGGGTGTTGACCTCATCGACTGATTTGTTAATATTAAAATCCAAACTAAAGTCAGTTAAGCATGTTTGTAAAGGGTTATCACTAAGGTTTGAAAAAAAAGTATTATCAACTAATGCTTCTATTAAATCCACATCAACAATTCCATTATCTGCATTGTGAGGTTGTTTGGCAATGTTGAAGATGTGTAGCTCCATAGTCATGTTGCCGAAGGACAATTGCAATTTCCAGTTCTGTATTGAATGTGAGCATCGGCAATTGCCAAGAAAGGTCGGCCTAGGATAATGGGGATGTGCTTCCTTGAATCCTTTATTGATTGAGTGTCAATTACAATGAAATTAACAGGAAAATAAAACTTATCTACCTGCATAAGCACATCCTCTACAATACCACGAGGTATTTTCATGGACCGATCTGCAAGCTGTAACACCATTGGAGTTAGGTGTAATTCTCTCAGTCCAAGTTTCACAAATACTGAGTAGGGTAACAAATTTACACTAGCTCCTAAGTCCAACAAAGCATTCTCAATTGTATGGTTCCCTATACTACATGAGATAGTGGGGGAGCCTGGGTCTTTGCATTTTAGAGGAATTTTGTGTTGGAGTATAGAACTAACGTTTTCTGTTAAAAAGACTTTCTTTTGAACGTGAATGTTTCTCTTTTTAGTCCAAAGGTCTTTAAAAAACTTGGCATAAGATGGAACTTATTTTATAGCATCAAGCAAAGGGATGTTAACACTTACTTATTTGAAGATTTCAAGAATCTCATCTGTAGATTTTCTCTTTTTTCCTTTAGCTAACCTCTGAGGAAATAGAGCTTTGGGAACATATTCTCGTGGGTTGGTTTCTTCTTTTTCCTCTGATGGTGAATCTTCAACATTCACAGATACAATTTGATTTTCTTTTGTCACTGGCATCTCCATTTTGTTGTCGACTTCTTTTCCTTTTCGCAATGTTATGACTGCTTTGACCTCTCTATGCTGTTGTGGTGAACTGGTACTTACTTCATGCACTCCTTTAGGATTAGGCACTGGTTGACTTGGAAACTTGCCTTTCTCAACAGTCATTGCCAAGCTCTGAACTGAAGAAGCAAGCTGTCCCTCCATCTTCTCGAGGCTTGAAACTGATTGGGCTTGTGAGTTGAAGCTTGCTCTCATCCCATTTCGTAGTTCATCAATGGTGCGGTTCTGTTGCTTAATCATGGAGTGAGTAACATTCTTGAAATTTTGGAATGAATCCTCCCATGGTTTAGGTTGAGAGTAATTCAGGTGTTGATTGTATGATCTAAATAGTGGCTGAGAGTCTTGAGGAATTTGAGGAATTGGTTGCATTGGTGGAGCTGGAGCTGTTGGTCCATTCTGTTGGAATCCTTGAGACCATGAAAAATTTGGGTGGTCTCTCCATCCAGGGTTATATGTGTTGGAGTATGGGTTGTAATTTGATGGTTTTCTCATTACACCTATGGCGTTGGCTTAATCTGAGTATGATTCATAGTCATGTGGTTCTGTTGATTTAGCAGTCGTTAACGATGCTATTTGTCGAGAGAGACATTCAATTATCGCTTTGACTTTTTTAATTTTTGAACTCGACTCGCCAATGTGAACCTCATTCACTCCTTTAATTCTTTTAGTATTTTTGAGTCATCGACTCCGTTGTTGGGAATTATCTGCTTGTCGCTAGAAGAATTCTCAAATCTCTGATGCACTTTTTGACATTAGCTCTCCTCCGCTTGTTGCCATTAGTCATTCTTGCACATGTGGCAATAATCCCTCCAAGAAGTATTGGCATTGGTGCCATTTCTCGTACCCATTATGTGGACACTTCAAGAGTAGCTCATTGAATCACTCCTATGTTTCGAAAAACTGCTCATCCTCTCTTTGAGTAAACTCTGAGATTTCCCTACGAATAGCATTGGTTTTATGCACTGGGAAATATTTATTCAAAAATTTTGTTACCATTTGTTCCTATGATGTAATGCTATTAGCAGACAATGTATTGAGCCATGAACGAGCTCTATCCTTTAAAGAAAATGAGAATAGTCTAAGTTTAACATCATCGTCTGAAAATTTCTCATATTTAAATGTTTGACAAACAGTATGAAAATTATTCAAATGATTATATGGGCCCTCATTTTCTAGGCCATAGAATGTTGGGAGACAATTTAGCACACTAGGTTTTAACTCAAAATTCCTAGTAGCTACATTTGGGTATCTTATGTATGATGTGCTCAAATTAGCTAAGGGACTAAAGTAGTCCTTAAATGGCCTCTCCTGTGGTACTTGTTGTTGCAAATCCATTTCACTTTTATCTTTAATTACAATGTGTTTGTGTGTGCGAAGTGTTTTTTTAAGTTCAAGGTCTATAGGTTCAAGATTAGGTAATAATGACCTTCGACTATGCATGCAAAGAACACAAAAAAATGGGAACAAAATAAATAAAAATAAAGAGGAAGGAGAAATTACGGTACTAACCTTATTACGTTGTTACAACCTTTCTATAAAATCACACAAAAAAACACGTGAAATAAATTAACTAAAAATAAATTAATAAGATAAACAAAAAATTGCAAAGAAGAAAAAAATAACTTGAAAATTAAATTATATAATTTTTAAGAAGAAAAAGTAAAGAAATTCTTACCTCAAAATATAGATTCACTTTTTTTTTCTTTTTTTTTTAAATAAGAGAGAAAATAATTACAAGAAAATAATTAAAAGAAATTATTTACAAAAATTAATTCTACAAATTAAAATAACCTACCTCCTCGGCAACGGCGCCAAAAACTTATTGTGCAAATTTTATTGAACCTGCAAGCGCACAAATCTATTGTAGAATAGATCAATAGTGACGAATGTCGATTCCACGAGAAGGTGGTTGTTAATTATATGTAGAATTAATTTTCTATGAGGCTGGTTGGATTTGTGGTGAAAGTGATTTAGACTATCTTCGAATTTAAATTGGAATGACGGAATTAAATTAAAGTGGAAACTATTATAATTGAAGTGCTTGGGTATCTGGATCTGCACCAACATGCACCATGGGCTAAATATTCCTTATTAGTGCCAATTAAATCATTAGGGGGGAATCCACACCTCATGAACCACACTCTAATTAATATGATGCTAAGGACTTATCGTGCCAAATAATAATAATCTTGTACTAAGGAGTCAGTGAAACCAGAGCGGTATTTAGACAAGATCATTACTATTTGTCAACGAAAAGTCAAAACATCCACAATAATTAGAGGGGAAGAGAAAGTAAATTTACCAAATAAAGCCTATAACACATGTTGAGACTTCACCTTCAACCCAAGCTTGAAAGAAAATTAGCTACTCATAATTGAACTAGGGGTAAAATGGAAATTTATTAAAATACATAGAGAATACAAGATGGAGAAGGAATTACAGAAAATAAAGCAAAAAAATGGATTCAGAAATATCAAATTAGAGGGGGATGTTAGCCTATATGGCTATAAATATTGATTTTGATGATAACAAACCACATGTATTGATTGAACCAAGATTTATGAATTGTGCTTTTATAATAAAAAAATGATATTATGGAATTAAAGTATTTTGGACTAAAATGAAAGTATTTTAAAATCTTTAATAGTGTTTTAAACTTCAGATTTGGACCTATTTGAAATTATTTAAATATTTTGGGTCATTTTATAATTTCACATAGTTTGGGTGAAATCATAATTTCATAAAGTTTTAGGATTGACAAAGTATTATTTAAAAATTCTGAAATTGGACTTATTTGTAAAGTTTTATAACGTTTTGGGCCGTAGTACAATTTTATAAAGTTTTGGGGTCAACCTGTAATTTTGGAAAATAATTCACTGTAGCAGTCACTATAGCAAGCGGCTAACCGGATCCTGACAAACGGAAATCTGGTTGTTGGGCAGTAAGCTTCTGAGCATAAGCGGAAATCCGGATTTGACAAAGCGGCATACCGGATGTTCAGAAATTCAAAATTGTGGCTGTAACGGTAACATTAAGCGGATTTCCGGATGTCCATAACCGGTAATCCGGTTACGACCAAAATGTGCATAACGGCCAGTTTTTGAGCTCAAACTATAAGAACTCAAATCCAACTCATTTTCAATCTCTCCAACAAGCAAAAACAAAAAGCACACGTGATATCTTGAGCCTTCAAACTTGCGAAATACAAACATTGAATCTTTTCTTGTTCTTTTTTTTTTAATATCTACTCATTGAGTGAGTTTCATTGTAACCTTCATTTATTCATCTCAATTGTAAGAGTTTGAGTGTGTGAGACACTTGAGTGAAGAGATTGAGAGATAATCTCTTTATTGTAAAGGTTTATTGACACCTCGAAGTCAATTGTAATCGTTGAAGCCTCAAGCTTGGATCGCTTGGAGGCGTGGACGTAGGCGGGGATTGCCGAACCACGTAAAAATTCATGTGTTTGTTTCTCTTCTCCCTTACTCTTTAATTATTGTGCTTTTCTTGAACTTATTGCTTTTAATTTTTATTAAGAAATTAGATTGCTTGTGTGAATTTGCTAGGATAATTTTTAAATTTTCAATTCACCCCCCCCCCTCTTGGGTTGCACACTTATATTTCATTTGGTGTCAGAGCAAGGTGCTCTTATTTAGACTTAACCGTCTAGAGCTAAAGATCAATGGCAACTCAAAATGATTTCATATTTAGGGAAGGACAGTCCACCACTAGACCACCTTACTTTGATGGAAACGATTACCCATATTGGAAAACTAGGATGAGAATTTACTTGCAAGCCTTAGATTATGAAATTTGGGAAATCGTTAATGATGGTCATTTCATGCCTTTGACTAAAAATAAAGTCGGAGAAGATATTCCAAAACCTTCACGGGATTGGAATGAATTTGAAAAGAGAAAAGCTTCTCTAAATTCCAAGGCCATGAATGCCTTGTTTTGTGCACTAGATAAGAAAGAGTTTCATAGAGTGTCTAGTTGCGAAAGTGCTAATGAGATTTGGCACAAACTTGAAGTTGTCTATGAAGGCACGAACCAAGTAAAAGAATCTAAAATAAGTAGGTACACTCGACAATACGAATTGTTCCAAATGGAACAAAATGAAAATGTGTACTCTATGTATACTAGATTTACGGATACAGTGAACACTCTAGGAGCCTCTTGCCATTGAGGAAGCTAAGGATTTAAATGTATTACCTATTGACGATTTAATTGGCTCTCTCATTTCATATGAAGAAGATTTGGCAGCTGAAAAAGGGCATGAGGAAAAGAAGAAAAACATTGCTCTCAAGGCCTCAAAACGTGAGAGTGATGAGGAAAGCGAAATGGATGATGAGGAGTTGGCTATGTTGGCTAGAAGATTCAGAAAATTTTACAAAAAGAATAATGAGCAGAGAAAGTTCAGAGGCTACAAGAACAAGAAGGAGAAGAAGGAGCAAATCACTTGTTATGAATGCAAGAAGCCCGGACACATACGATCGGAATGTCCTCTTCTCAACAAACTCAAGAAGAAAGCTATGGTGGCCACATGGGATGATAGCGATGAGGAAACAAGTGACGATGATGAACAACAAGAAGTGACAAATTTAGCTCTTATGGCCGTTGGGGAAGAATCATGTGACGAACTTGATGAGGTAAGTGTTCTTCCTACATATGATGAATTACATTATGCCTTTAAGGATTTGCATGATGAGCTGATGAAGATTGTGTGAATTTGCTAGGATAATTTTTAAATTTTCAATTCACCCCCCCCTCTTGGGTTGCACACTTATTTTTTTGGTCCAATAACATGCTGCCACGTCACCGATCAACAGTGTATATAAATTTTGTCCAATAGAATCGTGACACCTCATCAGTTAATGCCACATCATCGGTCAATGCCACGTCATCATTCCGTATGTGTGAACAGTGTTGTGAACAATATCATGGACAATATCGTACATGTGAATAGTACCGTACATGTGAACAGTGACATTTTTCCTTTTATGCTCCTCTTAAAATTTTCGATTGTCCTGAGTTCAAAAGTGATGTCCGTTTTGCCGTCTGATTTCTCGTTCATTGTGAAATGACTATGATGCCCCTAAAATACATAAAATACTTAATTAAAATAAAACACACATAATTAAATCACAAGAAGCTTAAATACATAAAAATAAGGATGTTAGTAAGACTTGAATGTAAAATGACGATTTTCTCCCTTATAAATATACATTTTCTAACACTTAACAACACGTTTACACACGTTATATATTTTTGGGTCTACATAGGTTTTTAATTAAAATTTTAAAAAATATTTGAAAAAATAAGTGCGGGTTCAGCGGATACCCATGCGGGTATCCATGGATATTTAGTAAATACCAAACCTGCCCACAACCCACAAAATTACCTACAACGAGCAAGTTTCGACAGGCGTGTTTAGACGGGTTTGCGGGTTTACAGGTACCATTCCCATCCTTATCATAAATATTACACATCTAAAATTATCAAATGCTAAATAGACATTCAACTGACACAGCATTGAAAACCTAAAAAGCAAGATGCTTGGAAGTTGAAAGCGAATCTCATCAGTTGAGTCTACCCCTTTTACAGGATATTGGTGTTATTGGTTGCTTAAATTCTTCGAGAAGACTTGACTCTACATATGTAGGGAATGACGAGGGCGATGCTGCTTCCTCCATAAATTTGAAGATGGGTTTTTTTATCAAAAATAATAGAGTGGATTTTTCTTTTTGCTTTTTAATATATGTACGCTTCTCAAAAATTTATAATTTTATATTTAAGTAAAAAAAATTCATAACTTTTATTTAAAAAGGATCTTAAAAATATTTCTATTAAATAAACTTATTTTCTAAATTAAATATATTTATTTCTTAAACTATAAAACCTAATTCCTTTGTTCGTTTTGACTTATGATAATATAAATGTCAAAACTCAAATAACCTTGTTTAAGATACTTTAATTTATTAAAAAAAATGCCACTTATATTTAGATATTAAAAAATAAATAAACGTATCATTTACATTTATTTTATATCAATTCAGACTTCAATCAAATTTAAATTCATTTAGATTACTGATAAGAAGACAAATGCTACCTTTGTTTATTTTACTAAATATTATTTTTCTTGTTTAATATAATATAATAGTTTGATCAATAAAATTTGTATTTCTCTACCAGATGATGGGTCTATTTCATGTGGGTGGCCCTAAAAATCTAAAGTTTAAAAAGTGTGTTTAATATGTGAAAATATTGCTAAGCTTTGGACTTAAAAGAAACTAGTCATTAAATTGGCTTTGCGAAAACATGAATATAAACGAAAAAACAAGTAAAGAGGAAGTATGAAATTTTCTCACAAGAAAAAGTGATAGAGAAGAGAAGAAGATTGTGACTATGACTTAAAATTAATTAGAGGGCAAGGTTTTAATATTTGATTGGATGATCATATTGTGCTTTTAACTTTGTTTTCTCTCAAATTTGGAGGGTAAATTCCTAATACTTCCCTCTACATTCGTGCTTTCTTAATCTTTTTACATCCTCTCTTAGGATGTTAGTTAAGATATTCACTTTTGAGAGTAATAGATACTAAGCTATTACTGTAAGCCTCTAGTACTATATATTTAGAGAAGAGTTTGTGTAATAATCACTTTGGTTATACAATGGAAGGTTATATTAGACTACGATCCCGTCATTTGCCCTATTTTGATTTTTCACATAAAAACTATGTCTCTTGTGGTTGACTTATTGCCTTAGATTATAGTTGTTTTCTTTCTATTTATTTCTTTGTGGTACACATCTTGTTTCAATCAGACAACTTAAGATCGAGGGAAAGAGTTAGTTTTTGCTTGAATTGTGATTACTTGTGTGAATTCCTTTCTAAAATAGGATGTTTAAATATTTTATCATGTTTTTGCTATGTTAAATCCACTCTTTTTATTTTAAATGGCTCCAAGACTTGCATTATACAAAAATTTTAGTAACTTAAAATATAAGAATCAATCATCATAAATTAGGGATTCATCTTCCAAGTATATAACCCATAATAGTTGTGATTTATTGTCATATACGCATATTGTTGGAGACATGTGGCTCCATTTCCATTAGCGGAGTAATAGTAGAGCATTTTAATAAGTTAGTAAAGCATTTTATGTTAGGTCGTACATGTGGTCTTCTCTACATCCATATATTCTAAGGAAGCATGGCTATATTTGCATGGTTTACGGAATCGAGAAAAAGAAGGGAAATAAGAAGAATTAAGCTTAAAAGAGTTCTCCAGTTAGTAATGCTCTTCGAAGCAATTGTAGTTTGTAGTATTCAAGCATTTGTTTTAATGAGATGCTTGAATACATTTGAAAGTTCTCTTCTTTGTGTGTGTATTTGAGAGAAATGGAGTATTAGGTTCTTTTGGGAAGTGAGGTTGAGAGTTATTTTGTGTTCTACATTTGTTCACTATATTGGTGGAAACTTGATATCCCTTCTGTGGACATAGGCAATTTTCCAAATCACGTAAATCTTCTCTCTTTCTCTCCTCTTGTTAGTATCTTGCATCATCATGTAACACATTTTCGCACAATAATTGGTATCAAAGTCAGGTCTGACCTTGGCTAGGTAATTGGAGTCATGGCCCAAAACTCTTCAATAGCCCCAAAGGTAATTGCAGATCCACTGGTAGCTTCATCTACACCTTTAGTCTCGAGGTCCACAAGGTCGACAAGGACAGTGTTGACAAATTCAAATTTTGAAGTGGAAAAATTTAATGTAAAAGTGTCATGATGGATCTACAAGAGTTTTAATAGATGTCTAGTATGGATATAAAATTGTAACCATAAGAAATGGAGTTCTTAAAATAGTTTCTGGTGCCCTGGCGGTAATAAAAGGTATCATGAAAAATAACCCATACTATTTATACGGTGATACAATTATTAAAACAATAGCCATTATTTTTAGAGAAAATAAAGATTCTGAGATTATCAGACTATGACATATACGTTTGGGATATCCTGGTTAGAAAACTTTACAGAACGGCTTGTTGAAAGGTGACAAAATAGGCGAGCTGAAATTTTGCGAGTATTGTGTTCTAAGAAAGTAGTCCAAAGTGAATTTGGTCCGACAATCCATATTATAAACATTCAGACATGTAGGAACCAACAAGAACATTGTCCTTGAGTGGTATGCACTATTTTGCCACTTTTGTTGATGGCTTTTCTAGAAGAGTTTAGGTGTATGTAATAAAGACTAAGGATGAAGTATTAGATTATTTTTTGAAGTGGAAGACGATGGTTGAGAATCAAACTGGCAAAAAAATTAAGTCACTTCAACCAGATAGTGGTATGGAGTATATCAATGATTTGCTTGTGAAATTATGCCAAGTTAATTGCATCATTTGACACTTTACAGTAAGAAGAAATCCACAATAGAATGGGTTGGCTGAACCCATGAATCGAACTTTGTTGGAAAAGGTTCGTTGCATGTTGTCTAATGCTAGATTAGGCAAAGCATTTTGGGCTAAGGCAGTGGCATATGCAAGCCATCTCATTAAGTGATTGCCATCCGCTGTAATAAGAGACAAGACTCCTATGAAAGTCCGGTATGGAAAACCTACTAATGATTATGATTTTATATCTCTTCAGCTTCATTGCCTATTATCATGTAAAGGAATCGAGGTTAGATGTGAGGGCTAAGAAAGCTTGTTCACAGGAATTACCTCAGGCATGAAGGGATACTAACTTTGGTGTCTCGAAATAAAGAAGATAATTTTTAATAGGATGTCACCTTTGATGAATCTATCATGTTAAAAAAGGTACCAATATGTTAGCCTAAAGGGCTACACATAATGTAATTTTAATGATAACAAACATGTGTATTTAGTGATTTAATAAATATTGTATTTCACATTTTCACTAGTTTTTTAAGGGTAATATTTATGCAAGTGAATCAAGTGAAATCAAGCTCAAGACTCTCAACGGACAACGACGAACTCAAGAATAAAGTTTAGAGCTCAACAGACAAATTATTGCGATAAATTCTTGTAAAGTCGGTATGATTTAATTGATGCATGATTTAGCATTTGAGAAGCTCAAGAGATTTATTTAAATAATTACTTTTCATAAACTAAAATGTTTTATTTTTATAAGGTAAAATATTTTGTGGATTTGAGTAATTTGGACTTAAATAAAAAGTTTTGCAATATTTGATTTTAATAAGTATTATTTTGATTTTCAAAGTTGGACCTATTTGAAAGACAAGTATGCAACCCAAGAGGGGGGGTGAATTGGGATTCTAAAAAATTATTCAATATTAAAGAAAATCTTAATGCAAATATAGCTCAAATTCAAAGCAATAACAATTAAGATGATCACAATATAAAAAGATAAGGGAAGAGAGATTCAAACACGAGATTTTTACGAGGTTCGGCCAACCTCGCCTACGTCCACGCCTCCAAGCTTTCCGGGCTTGAGGATTCCACTAAGCAAGCCTCCAAGGCTTCAAATGCTTACACTTGACTTCCAAGGTGTCAATGGACCTTTACAACAAGAGATTATCCCCAATCTCTTAACCCAAGTGTATCCCAACACTTACAATCACTCAAAGTAAAAGATTACAAATTGTTTTGCCTCTCACAATATATAAGATTACACAATGATGTTTGATATGTGAGTAGATGAAGCAAGAATGTGTTCTAAGCTCTATGAAGATTGTATTCTCGAATATTAGCTCAAATGGTTGTGTTGTGATCAATCTTCTTTGAATTTGAATGAGCTTATTTATATTTGGAGCTGAAAATCTAGCCGTTACAAACTGTCGGACAGAAAACGGTTCGCCGTTAGTCATTAACGGTTAACTGTTTAGGCTGGTCAAAGTTACCGTTGAGCCAGATTTCAAATAAACGGTTTGCCGTTTAGGATTGCCCTTTCACCGTTAACTTCCAGAGACCTGCACAATGAACATCAGTTAATCCGTTTTCATTTAGCGGTTAAGGGTTTGCATAAAGTGGCTTCTCTGGGTGTTATCGGTTGACCGTTTAAAAATAAACGGTTTGCCGTTTGTCTCCAGTAACCTGCACAATAAATTAGCCTTATCAGTTTTCGTTAATCAATGCCAGAGGAGGACAACCTTCAATTCTGGACGTTATCGGTTAACCGTTTAAAATAAACGGTTCCCCGTTAGTGTCCAGTAGCCTTCCCATCTTGGGTGTTTCCGTTAAGCATAAACGGCTAGAGCTTAGGCAAATATGTTGCTCTCTGGTGATAATCGGTTAACCGTTTAAAAGCAAACGGTTTACCGTTAATTTCCAGTAACCTCCCTATCCATTGTGTTTTCCGTTTTCCATAAACGGTTAGAGGTTTAGGAAATGTGTTACTCTCTGCCTATAATCGGTTAACCGTTTAAAATAATCGGTTCACCGTTTATAACCAGAATTGCAATTTTAAACATGTTTTTGCAGAGAATTTCTTTCTAATTTGAAAAACCATCTTTTATGAAGAAATAAGGCAATGATTAAAAGAGTTTTCGTTTATTAAGAAATAGCTCCAATATTTATGTCAAAATACATTTAAAATTTGTTATCATCAAAATCAATATTATTAACATATTTATGTTAACACTATTTGCAAACATTTGAAAGGTTTTGGGTCATACTATAATTTATGAATATTTTGGACTAAAGTAAAAGATTTTGAGAACTTTGAAAAATATGGGTATTATGTTAACATTTTGAAAGAGGACCTCTTTAAAAAATAATTATATATTTGGGGTCATATCATAATTTCATAAAGTTTTGAAATGACAATTACTATTTAGAAATTCTAAAATTGGACCTCTTTGTAAAGTTTTATAACGTTTTGAACCATAGTATCATTACAGAAAGTATTGGGCCAAAGTGTAATTTTGGTGAATAGTATTACTGTAGCAAAATTCAAGAATAACAGTAATATCACTGTTACAAGTGACTAGCCAGATAAATCAAGCGGCTAACCGCTTGGTTGCGGGAATTTGTCTATAACGGCTAGTTTTCGGGCTTTAACTATAAAAACTCAACTCCAACTTCATTTTAAGGACTAATGCAAGCATAAACAAGATCATATAACATATATTGAGCTTCCATTTCGCAAATCATCATTTATTGAATCATCATTGAGTTATAATTTATTTATCCACTCTTAAAAGAGAGTTTCATTGTTGTAATTTTCATTTCTCATAAAATTGTGAGTGTACAAGTGTGAGAAACACTTGGGGTAAAGAGATTGGGGAGATAATCTCTTGATTGTAAAGGTCCATTGACACGTTTAGTCCTTAAAACTTCATTTTAAGGACTAATGCAAGCATAAATAAGATCATATAACATATATTGAGCTTCCATTTCACAAATCATCATTTATTGAATCATCATTGAGCTATAATTTGTTTATCCACTCTTAAAGAGAGTTTCATTGTTGTAATTTTCATTTCTCATAAAATTGTGAGTGTACAAGTGTGAGAAACACTTGGGGTGAAGAGATTGGGGAGATAATCTCTTGATTGTAAAGGTCCATTGACACCTTGGAAGTCAATTGTAAACATTTGAAGCCTTGGGAGGTTTGGATAGTGAAATCCTCAAGCCGGGTGAACTTGGAGGCGTTGACGTAGGTGGGGATTGCCAAACCACGTAACAATCCTTGTGTTTGTTTTCTCTTCCCTTACTCTTTTACTATTGTGCTTGATTGAATTTATTGTTTCTGATTCCATTAAGACATTAGATTGAATTGTTGTGTGGTTTGCTTAGCATAAGTTTTAAAATCCTAATTCATCCCCCCTCTTGGGTTGCATAACTTGTATTTCATTTGGTATCAGAGCAAGGTGCTCTTGTGTAGACTTAACCATCTAGAGTTAAAGATCCATGGCAACCCATAATGACTCAACCTTTAGGGAAGGACAGTCCACAATTAGACCATTATTCTTTGACGATAATGACTACCCATATTGGAAAATTAGGATGAGAATTTATTTACAAGCATTAGATTATGAAATTTAGGAAGTTGTTTGTGATGGTCCATTTATGCCTTTGACTAAAAACGAAGTCAGGAAATATATTCCAAAACTTTCACGGGACTGGAATGAATTGGAAAAGGGAAAAACTTCTCTAAATTCCAAAGTTATGAATGCCTTGTTTTCTGCACTACATAAGAAAGAGTTTCATAGAGTGTCTAGTTGTGAAAGCGCTAATGAAAGCCATCTCATTAACCGATTGTCAACCGCTGTAATAAGAGACAAGACTCCTATGAAAGTCTGGTATGGAAAACCTGCTAATGATTATGATTTTACATGTATTCGGCTTCATTGCTGATTATCATGTAAAGGAATCGAGGTTGGATGTGAGGGCTAAGAAAACTTGTTCACAGGAATTACCTCAGGCATGAAGGGATACTAACTTTGGTGTCTCGAAATAAAGAAGTTAATTTTTAATAGGATGTTGATGAATCTATCATGTTAAAAAAGGGACCAATGGAGTTATACTACAAGTGGAGCAAATTCCACAACAGGTGGAGTTCGTTGAAACAAGATAGTTTTAGCAAATAAAAAATCTCCCATGTCATGGAGAACATTAAAGAAACTACATAAGAAGAAGAGGTTTCAACCTAAGAACCTCAACAACAATAAGAATTTATTGCAGTTAGAAAACTGAGACAAGAGATTCAAAAACTTGCTCGATTTGTTGACATGGTGACCTATGCTATTCCAATTATAGATGATGATGTCCCTTTTATTTGTTGAGAATTACTCTAAAGTTCAAAATGCAAAAAATGTACGAAAGCCATGGAAGAAGAGATGTAGTCTCTTGGAAAGAACAAGACTTGTAAGTTAGCTCAATTGCTGAAGGATAATAAGGCAACTGGGTGCAAGTGGGTATTTACTAAGTAGGAAGGGTTTTTTTGACCAAAAAAATGTATGTCATAAGACAAGATTGGTGGCAAAAGGCTGTGCTCAGAAGGAATGTATAAATTACAATGAGATATTTTCTCCAATTGTGAAACATTCTTACATTAGAATTTTGATGGTCTTGGTAGCACAATTAAATTTAGAGCTTGCACAATTTGATGTAAAAACAACTTTCTTACATGGTGATGTAGAAGAGAAAATCTATATAACTCAGCCAGAAGATTTCAAGATTGTTGGTAAAAGAGATTGGGTATGTAAACTGAACAAATCATTATATAGGTTGAAGCAGTCTTCAAAGCAGTGGTATGGGCAATTTGACAAGTTTATGCTTGGGTAAAGGTACACAGGAAGTAAGTTTGGCCATTGTGTATTTTCATAAGTTATAAGATGGATCTTTTATCTATCTTCTCTTGTACGTTGATGACATGCTGATCGTTTCAGAGAATCCTAAAGAAGTTGAAAAGTTGAAGGCTCAGCTAAGTAGAGGATTTGAGATGAAAGATCTTAAAGAAACCAAGAAGATTCTCTATATGGAAATCAACAAAGATAGAAAGAAGGGCAAGCTTTGTCTAATGCAAAAATAGTATTTAAAGAAAGTACTATAACGTTTTGACACAAATGAGTCAAAACCAATGAGTAATCCACTTCCCCTTCATTTCAAGCTTAACTCTATGATGTCTCCCAACATTGACGCGGAACAAGAATACATGTCAAATGTTTCATTTGCAAATGCTGTCAGTAGTTTAATGTATGCAATGGTATGTATGGGACTTGACATTTCACATGTTGTTGGAGTAGGAGGCAGCTATATGCACAACCCTAGAAAAGGACACTGGCAAGTTGTAAAATGGATTTTGAGGTGTATTCTAAAACTTTGGATTTTGGTTTGATGTTCTAGCTAGATGATTCAATTAATCATTGTATGGTTGAATATGTTGATTCTGACTATGCTGGTGATTTGAAAAAGAGTCAATCAACTACTGGTTATGTATTCACTCTTGCAAAAGCTCTAGTCAATTGGAAGTCCGCTTTACAGTCAACATTTGCTTTGTCTGCAATAGAGACAGAGTATATGGTAGTTAGAGAGGTTGTTCAAGAAGCCATTTGGTTGCAAGGTTTACTTGGAAAATTTGGAGTTGAACAAAAGCATATATATCATTGTGTATTACAATAGCCAAAGTGCTATTCACTTACCCAAGAACCAAATATACCATGCACGAACGAAGAATATTGATGTTCAGTATCATTTTCTATAAGATATTCTTCAAGAAGGAAAGATCATACTTCATAAGATTAAAACCACTTATAATCCTATGGATATGTTGAGTAAGGTGATAGCTGTAATCAAGTTCAAATATTGTTTGGACTTGATTAATATACTACAAATTTAAACACCTTCGTATGTGTAGCAGTGTTAGGTGTATTTAGAAATATCCTTTCTCATTTTAATTTGGAGATGGAGAAATTGGAGCTAAGGTGGAGATTGTTGGAGACATGTGGCTCCTTTTCTATTAAGTGCATTTGCTAAACTTAGTGGAGCAATAATGGAGCAATAGTGGAGCATTTTAATAAGTTAGTGAAGCATTTTGTGTTAGGCAACACATGTGGTCTTCTCTACATCCACATCTCTTAAGAGAGGATGGCTATAAATAGCCATGCATTTACATGGTTTTAGCAATCGAGAAAAAGAAAGGAAATAAGAAGAATTAAGCTTAAAGGAGTTCTCCAATTTGTAGTGCTCTTCTGAGCAATTGTTGTTTGTAGTATTCAAGCATTTGTTTCAGTGAGGTGCTTGAATACATTTGAAGGTTCTCTTCTTTATATGTATATTTAAGAGAAATGATGTATTGGGTATTTTAAGAAAGTGAGGTTAAGAATTATTTTGTGTTCCACATTTGTTCACCACATTAGTGGAAACTTGTGATCTCCCTCAACATAAACAACTTGCGAACCATGTAAATCTTGTATGTTCTTTTTTTTTTTTTCCCTCTTTCTTTCCTTTGTTATTATCTCGCATCATTGTTTAACACGCTTCCGCACAACACATATCATGCCGTTGCTAGCTACTGATTTCTTTTTTAAAATAAAACTCCCAAAGCCTTATCTAGAGATATTATAAATCTTTGGTTGGAAATCGTATTATTCCTTTATAACGGGAAATTTTTTTCTCGAAAAGTCGAAGGTGGGAAACATCCAATCTAATCCAAAAATTAAAATTCTTCGAAAATAAAAACTAAAATCAATTATGGTTGATATTTTCAGAGAGCTGGTCTATAAAATAATAATTTTCATCGTAATCTCTTTTTTAAAAAAAAATTATTATTTCCTTTAGAGTTTAGTGCTGCAATTACCAATTCTCTTATCAAATTGAAGTCTTTGAACTCTCACATGAATAACCTTTCATTTTAGCTCTTTCCAAACTCCAAAGTCAGAACATGTATGTCATTCAACCACTACGAAATTAATATGATACACCTAGGTTGAACAGGTCTTGTAATTACTTTTAAAAAATTGCCACCATGCGTATTATAGTGGAGTTAATTATTTAATCATATGTATATAACCGCTAGCTACGCATATCTTGTAGTATAAACAACCAATATGAATTCCAATTCATTCTCGCTTGCTTTCATCTTCATCAATTGCATTCTACTTTCGTATACAACTTGCATGGCCATGGCCATGGATACTGAAGCCGTTTTTGAGTCTTACAAGGTGGCATTGAGGCAAGCATTTACATCGCAGCCATCACCCAAGGCCAATTCTGCGAATCACTGGAAACCCTCTCCTCCACCACCAGTGTAATAAAAATCCTCAATTGCTCTGCCATAATCAGTGCCGATTTTATCAAGCTTTATACCGATTGATATCTATCAATGCAGACACCCTACTAAACCATATGATTTTATAGTTATTTAAACAATGACTCAATCAAAGCACATGGTCTAATAATGAATTGAAACTGACTCTATTAAAATATATTATTTAATAACGTGTCTATATATATATATAAAAAGAGGGTTTAGTAACTAATAAAAAAAAACAACAACAACAACAATAATAATAATAATAATAACAATAATATTTTTTAGTTGCAGATGCCTAAATGTGAATTTTATATCGATTCAACATTACATCATATGGTTAAATTTTAGCTGTACAAGATTGTTTTGCTTTTCTAGTATGATTTGTATTATTACAATTTTTTCAAAGGGGTTCAATACATCACAAACCGGTATATGGAATTAATTTTAATTATTACTATCATTTTAAATGTAGATGCTCATAAACATTATTATTTCAACGTGATATTTGGATGAAATTTGGTTCCATCAAGGTCAATGCTAGTTAACTTAATTGGTAATTTTTGTTTTTGTTTTTTTTGATTTTTTTGAATTGATACAAGAGATCCCAGAAGTTTCAACCCTTACACATGGGTGGGAGGAGACTCTATCGTCATTAAGCGATACTTCAAAAGGTAAAAATCGTGTTCACCCATGGGACTTCAATTTTTGCTAAAGATAAAAAGTTAAAAATATAAAATTTATCTTTTTACTTAATATAAAAAATTTATCTTTGAACGGATGAAACAGTTGTACAACGAGAACATTTTAAGTAATTTTAAAAATAAATCAAATAAACCAGTAAGTAGCTGATAATGTGGGGATCAAAGCCGCATAAATTCATACAACACTAGTTACTACAACAAAGGTTAGCTGAAATTATGAGTTATATTACACGTGATTACTTTCTTAAAAACAGTAATGCTAGAAGCAAGAACTCTTCACACAAAACGACTGACATTACAATTTTGGTGGGTTGAAAATGCCATATTTGTAATGTATATCTAACACTAACAATAACACGTTGAAAGCAGTGGTGCGGGGAAAATGTAATTTACTTAAAAAATTTTATTTTTCTCAAGTATTTTCAAATAATTTTAGATTTAACATACTCTTTAAAGTGATTTCGATGATGAAAATATAATTTTGAACCTATCTTTTGTTAAATTATTTAAAGCTAACGTGGACAAATCACAAATTTTATTGAGGTAAATACAATTTTTTGTTTTAATTTAGAAAAAAAAAACCTGAAAATTTTGAGGCAAGCGGGGCATGTGGTTCTGCCACTTGTTGAAAATAACTTGTAGCGAGAATATTTCTTAATTTCTACATCAACACTTTTTCTAGCTAGCTTGCAGTGTTGATCTTAATATGAAATTTTATTGTGGATATGCCTCTCATAATGGTGTTGTGGTCGAGGATCATGATCTTCTTACTATCTAAATTTCTCTTGAATAGAAATTTAGGCCGTGATTAACATAAATAAAAAAAAATAAAGAAATTGAGTTTTGTAGATATATTATCATAAAAACAAAAGACAAGATTTTAAAAATTAAGGAAAATGTAGATCAGAAGGAAATTCTAATCGTTTAATCCACCCATTAATCTATAAATAGACAAAAAAAGTTTTAAAATGACAAAAAAAAATCACTTTCAACTATATCCAGTTCTCAAAAAGACCGTTTCAAAAGTCTCCTTACTGTGAAGCTTCCACACAATGTTTAAGAAATGGCCGTCACACATCTATGCTACGCGTTTATTTGACAAGTTCTTTGACTAAAAAATATTTAACCATAGTCTAAAATACCATTACTACCATTTATAAAAAGAGCATAAAACAGTTATAGTAAGAACAAGCATTAACAATGAATGCCGTTTTATATTTTCTCATTTGCTTCTTGATTCATGGGTTTTTTCTTTCACATACTACTTACATGGCCAAAGCCAATAAAATTGAAATTTCTTCCCAAGCTAAGTTTTTCCCTTATAAATTAAAGATTGTGTCCAAGAGGGTACCTAAACCACGGCCACCATCTCCTAGGCCCAATGTTCCTATTCATTTCAAAAGACCTCCTCCTGCACTACCGCCGCCAATGAGACCGCCACCGCCGCCACCAGGATATTGAAGCAGCAGCTGCATTTGACATACAGATATAATCTGCTAGAGTTATATATCAATTATGTTATATGCTTTCATTTTATATATGTTTTGTGATTTGACGATGGTGAACTTATGTTGATATGAATAAAACTCCTTTCTCTTTCTCTGGATGAAATTAATTATTTTTATATACGATTCAATTGTTAATTAATTTCCGTGAATTTGATTTCCGGCAATCGTCAAATTTACTGCTCCCTTGAATTGGCGACTCTTTGACCATGATGTGAATTAATTTATTATGTAATGCAATAAAACATGGAGCTGGCTACGGTACAGCTTCTGTACCTTACAGACCAGGTTAGCCAGCTCCCCAAGGGGGGCGTATGTTCCAACCTCCATAAAACATTGGATTACCTAGTGAGAAACACTTGTGTGCTGAACTGATAGGTCAGTCTGATGATTAGGGGTGTTCAAAATCTAATTTGATCCGCTCAATCCATCTAATCTATGAAAATCTGATTCGTGAATTCATAGATTAGATATGGATTGAAAATTTAAAAATCCGCAGTCGATGGATTGGATATGGATTTATTTCTATAAATCCGTAAAAATTCATGAATCCGCAAAAAAAAATAAAAAATATATATATATATATATTTATTTATTTATTTAGTTAGTTAGTTAAAAAATTATTATAAATTTAATTAAAGAATATTATAAATGTGACATTACATAGTTACATAAGCACTATAACATATCTTAGCCATTACCCAATAATAATATTGCATAAAAAATAATTAAATAATCAAATATACAAATATAATTTGTAAAAATTATAAAACAAAATAAAAGCAAAGTCACACGCACTAGCAAAAGCAAAGTAACATAACATCAAGTTACCAACAATTTGCAAAGTCACCGCCGTCGCACGCACTACCAACACTCAATACTGGTTCGATACACTCTCGACACCGATTTGAAGGACGTCGGCCGCATGATTCCAGCGAGAGCAAGCCATCTTCTCCCCGAGTCCATCAAGGCACTTCACAATCACTGGTTCCAGCCAAACAATTGCACTATCACAACCTTCAAGATCGCCACCCGTACTTCTCCTGGTTCCCATCGTTGACGGCTCCATAATCACCACTTTTTGACAAGTGCAATAGCCCTGGTGAAGGATCAGACTGTGTTTGGTTTCAGAAACTTCGTCATTTCAATTATTTGTGGCATTATTTTAACAATTAATTTCGGTGTTATATTAATGTATTATTGTAACTTTATTTAAACAATTAATCTTAGTGTGTTATATTTTGAAACTTTAAACGTATTATTGTAGGTTTATTTGAACAGTTAATCTCGATGTGCTATATTTTGAAACTTTGAATGTATTATTTTAGTTTTATTTAAACAATTAATTTGTTTAAATTTTATTCAATTTTAAATTTAATTGGTAGTAAAATATTTTTATATTAGATTTTTTTAAAATTTCATTAGTTCATGGATTGGGGAGAACTCAAAATTTTTAATTCGGAAACTAATGCGCAAAATGGTGGATTGGATATGGATTAAGTTAAATCCGCATCCGATCCGCAGACTTATGAATTAGATATGAATTGAGTCAAATCCGCATAGGATCCGCAGATGTATGGATTGGATTTGGATTGAGTTTAATCAATCCGTAGATTGGATTGGATTGGATTGAAAAATTATAATCTGCAAAATTATGGATCGGATATGAATTGATGTCTAATCCGTAAAATCCGATCCGCGAGCACCCTTACTGATGATGGTCTACCAACTGCCATGTGGAAAAATTATGGAGCTCATCGACTTTTAATATTCGGTGGGTCTAACTAATGATCTTACTCTGGGATCTACTAACTCTACCATATGGTAGAGCACTTACTAGACCAGTCAGCTTCACACAAATTTTTTTCATCGGTTGAGGAGAAAAAAGGTATCAGCATTTCGAATTATAATAATAGTAGTAGTAATAACAATAATAATAATAATAATAATAATAATTTCTTCTTCTTTCATCACAATCTGTTTCTTCTTCTTCACCATCATCACAATGCCATCATCAACGATCTCATCATGAATAGTCATCATCATCGGCGACCACCAGAGAGGCTTTAAGCACACCAAAATCACCCGTTTTGTCTAAATGGGACTGCAACAGGAGTAAATCTTCGCCTTTCAATTGGGTAATTATTAATTTAATAATAGAAAATCAGGCTTTTAAGGACTTCAAAATATCGCTCAATAACATTACACAATGATGTGTGCCTACATTTAAATAAATCCATTGAAACAGTTGTTTACTTGCCTCTTCCCCGATAGTCGCGTAAATGATAACGCTCACCACGATATTATCTAGCGAACATCGCCTATTATATTTTATTGCAATATTTAGCTTAAATGACTAATGGAGAAATGGTAAAGTTTCATTACTTTGTGAGCAAAAAGGAGAGCGTGATTACATAGACTTTTTTTGATCCATCCAAGTGATATGTCAAAACTTTAACTCAGTGTCATCTTTCACCATTATGTTTATGCCGCAAGCATGACATTAAAATATGCTTCACGGAGTTTTTATTAAATAATAATAATAATAATGTAAAAAAGTTAAACTAGAAATCTTCATTTAATCATATGCCTTAATAACTTTCGAGATAAAACTAAAAGAACTAGATTTGACAATTTATTAGCAGTGAATAAATGCATTATGTTAAACAAACTTTTGAAATTTAAATAAGATGATGTAAACTTTGTAAAGAAAATAACGAAATCTGTATTTGAATTTGATAGGGTTACAATTAAGTAAAATGCCAAAAAAAAAAAGACTACTTATCACATTTTATTTTTACTTCGGAGTGTCGAGTTGGTTCCAAAACTGTTTTTGAATTCAAAGAAGTCAAAATTTGCCAAACGGGTATTATTAATATCCCTTGTATTCTTTGATTTTCAAAACTAAAAATAATTTTTAAATCCTATATCAAACAAACTCTTATGGATTTGCAGATTTTCTTCTTCTATTTATAGATTTTGTATTTAAATAAGGGTAATTTGGAAATATTAAAAATTAAATGGGTAGTATGGTTAGTCTTAAGAATGAGACTCCTATTTCCTAATCTCAAATTTGTTGTGTGCTCCACAATATTGATTCTCATTCTCATGTTTAAACATAAAATAAACAATATCAATAAATTCGATCCTAAATTCTAATTACTCAATCCGAAAAGTAGGCACAGTATAGATCTTTTGCAGAAATTTATTTACATTTCGATAACTTTTTGGAACCATTTTCAATTTTTAACCAAATAAATGTGTTTCGGGCAGGGAAGCGGACAAAGCTCCGGGTTACCATTGGGGTGGGGCCAGGGCCATTGTCATCCCCACTCTTTTTTTTTTTTTGGATCACTGTACTCTTATATTTTCCTCCCATATTAAGACTTTAATTAATATTATTATTTTTTTGAATTATGTCTACATATAAATGCAGGCGAAGTAGTTGACTTCAAAAATTTACGATGACAAAGATCATAATATGAATATCAGAAAAAGCCCCAAAATCAAATTAAAGTCGTACTGCCAGCTCAAATCCTTTTTTTGAAAAAAAATAAAAGCCAGCTCATATAAACCTACATGAAATTTGCAGTACAAGAGAACAAATTCCAAAATTCAATATATATTTAAGGGACCAATCTACGTTACAGATTCTGTAAGTAACGGCCTGTGAGTTGACAAGAGGATATATGGATGCGTAGCACGTGGACGGCGGATGGAATGGGAGATTATATTTGGAACCAGACATTCCGGTTTTCTTCCGGTGACAAAATGAATTCCTTCCCGGTTGCTGACCGGTAACCCATCACTGAAAGTGGTAAAAAAAATTAGGCTGATGGGCCGTGTATTGAAAATCCAAATATTTGCAATTTGATAGTGGAAAAATGTTGGTGGTTATAGGCTTCCAGCGTATCGAATTATTATTTAGACTCGTGCATATAGCAAGCGAGGCGACGTTGCATCTCCTGCAACAGCATGGTGTGAAAAAACCCCTTCAAAATATTTTCTCACTTTGGATCCACGGTGTGTGATCCAGTTTAAGCAATCGCGGCTGCCTTGGAGGTAGCATGACCGAAACAATTTTTTTTTACCGACACCAACCTAATTAAAATACAATTAATTCTATAAATTTCTCCAGCCACATGTCCTTTTGTTACTTCTCACATCCGGTTGCACATTAACCATTAAGCCAGTTTCCCCATGCTTTGGGTTTTCTTTCCCCTTTCTGACCGATGCCAACCCTCCATCTTTCTCTATCCACATTCAACGATTGAGATTACAGGTCTGTTACTTACAGAATCTGTAAGGTAGATAGGTCCATATTTAAGATTTCAAAAGTTGAAAAAGCACTGTTACTGCAACAGCTAGCTAGCAAATCATCATTATGGATACTGGAACCACTGCACACTTGTGTAAAATTAGTTAGAATGATTATTTTCGTCCCAATATTTATAATTACTATAATACTATATTTATCTAATTGAGATATTTAAACTGTATATTAAATCATGTGGCAAATAATATAATATTATTAAAGTAAATACTCGTATAGTCTTATATTTTAATCTAAGTTCGTTTAGTTCTTATATTCTAGAAAATCTCCAAACACTCTTTTAATTAGATATTTTCATCCTTACCCTTACTTTTTTTTTTTTTACTTTTATATTAATACCCTTATAATAACATTGTTCACATTAATTAATTTATATACAAAAATTTAACTAGCAAATTAGCTATATATATCATTATGAAAGAACTAATATTTTTTATACTCGTGCAATAATCTTACTAAAAATTTGTTTATAAATAAATTATTATCAGTCCACTTAAAGTAATGTTTAATATACTTACAACAATTTTACTAATAGTTATTTTCTAAAAAATTAATTTACCAAATTAATCCCAAATATAAAATAATAGCATGAAAAATATTTGTGAAATTTTTTATGTTACTTTTAAGGTTAATTTGATATATTTACAATTTTTTTTCTTTTCATTAATATCCTCAAGACGATAGAAATATTATTGTAAGGATATTATTGTAAAAGTAAAGAAAAAACAACATAAGAATATTAACAAACTTAACTACAAGGATATTTTCAAATATTTTTTTAAAATTATATGGACTAAATTAATTTATAAATTAAAAGATAGAGATTAAATAAATATTTATCAAATTATTTAATAGGCTAAAAAATAATTAGTTATTAACTTCACAGGAAAGTCACCGACCACAAATTTAAAAGTCCGCTCTCAAAGTCAGTCTACTTCATTATATAATTATAGACCATTTTTATAACAATCACGTCAACTTGCCAACTCTGAACTAACTGGATTTCAATTAATTCATTGCAATCAATTTCACTCTTTTATTTTATTTTATTTTATTTTTTAGTCAACTAAACTACTTTTGACACCATTTTCAAAATACTATGGTTATTTTTCTGCATGACGCAAATAATTAGTCCCCTTCGATTTTTGGCAGCATTGTTGACTTTGTACTAGAAACTGATATTATCTCTAATCAACTTGATATCAATAAAGTACCATTCCATGCATGTTGTTGCATTCTTAATTAGCACTTAACTAAAGTTATACACACAATTATATATATACTTCTTAATTGTCTAATTGCCCACATTTATATTAGAAAAATCTTTAGTTGAGATTTGTCAAAACAATCACTAAGTTAATTTAATACCAACATGCCTGCCATTGGTCAGAAGTTGACCAAACTTTGGCTCTATATATGAGAACCAATAAGAGTGAACTCTTCTAAGTGTGCCACAACTCAAAGCCATATACTCAAAGTCAACTATGGAGGCAGCTCGCTCACGTTTGCTCGCTGCAATGGTGTTACTTTTCGCCATACTTGCACTGGCCGCTCAAACTTGCAGTGGAAGCAGCAGGAACCCTGTGAGACACTTGCCTCAATCTCATCATCATTTGCAGGTGGTCAAACACGAGGAGGGTAGGATGGTAGCCAAGAGGATTCCTCCTAGATCTTATCGGGTATTCGCTCCCGTGTCGGCCATTTCACGACACTACGATGTGCCACTGCCACCAGGTGCTCGCCCTCCAAGCGTCCTATAATTAATTGACGGCTAAAATGCTCAATTTGGATCTTGGAGAAAATAAGAGTTAAAAAAATTAATTTAAATGTTGCCCACCTCCCTACGTTTTATATAATAATAAAAAAGTTAATCGATTTGTAGTTCAACATTTGTATTGTGTAATTAACTTCTTTTCTTTGTGCTTTCCAGTAGGGTTCCATTACTTCCATATATAATTTTGTGATTATAAGTTTGATCATTTCCATTCAAGATGATCAATCTGTTGGGAATAAAAAATTGTACATCTTTGTATGTTCGAAATAATTAATTAATGGCTAAACTCGATTGATATCAGTTTTCCCCACCATCTAATATTAAAATCAACCTGTTTCATGACAAAATACCACGTCAATTGGAACAAACACAGCTTGAGCACACATTAATCATGGTGTATACTATTGGAGTTGGAGTTTTCATTCGTCATCCCGTTCGTAGATGATTTATATCCAGCTTAAGTTTCAAACTTGTCCAATATTTCTATTCAATAATTCAACGAAAGCTTACACCAAATACCAGCACACAGTTCTAACTAATTAGAGCTTGCTATTCATGCAAATGCAGGGAACAAATAGATGGAGATATCGATGTTTTAGCAATGACAATCCAAAATAACTTGGGAAACGTAATCATGAACTTTCTTCTAAAAGCTTAGAAATTTCTAAACCGTACGGAAGGAACTGTTGACAGTCAAAAGCCCGTGTGCGTTTATTGTGCCATTCGGTGGCCAAGCTGGTAAAATTGACAATTTGGGCGGATTGTTTTGGAGGTGCCGAAATCTTTGAAATGTGAAGCCATTCGATGGCTATTTTCAAACACTTTTTGTTGTAAAAATAAATGCGTGCTGGTATGCCTCGATTATAAATCAGAGAGAAGCAATTGCCATTTGAAAGAATCCCAAAATATAGAGTATAAGAGCTAAGGTGTGCATGATGTGCTCTTCAGGGAGTGCAGAGAAAGTCTTTGTGAGAGGGTTTCCTTTGGTGCCTAAAGGAATATGCATTTGAGAGATGTGAGAGAATTTGTTTCTTGGTGCAATGTCTTTCGAGAGTGTATGAGAATATTAGATGTATTTGAGTATTTGAGTATTTGAGAAGTGAGTTTTCATTAATCAAATTTATAATCTATTAATTGTTAGTAAAATAATTATTCTCTCTTATTATTACCAAACCATGTTAAATCTGCTTCTCACTATCTGTTAGTAAAGGAAATGTCATTAAAAAATTGTTTATAAGGAAAGAGATAAGAGTTGCCCATTACCCTTAAATCCAAGGTCTTATAAATCTAGCAACAATTCAACAAAGATGAGTGTCATCTGGAATACATTCCCATGCCAATGGGAAGAATTTGGAGAACTTATAAGTCAGAATTATCAAGAAAAATAACACCTGCAGCTAAAAGCAAGGATATCAATGATCATTTAGCTGCATTGAAAGAGTTGAAACCTAAATACATGAAATCTGAGCAACACTGGGATAAATTTTTTAAAACACAGAATATCTATTGAGTTTCACGTTAGTATGATGTTTTCAAGTAGTGCAGAACAATTTTTGTTTAATAGGTCATTCATGGACTACTTTGTTTAGTTAAATAGTGAACATTTCCGAGCCTTACGGGCAAACTAAGACACATCGAAAAGGTCGCAAAGGACTCCCGTTTAAGATATGAAATGGTAAATTCTAATATCTATTTGAGTCTTTTTTTTTAATTTTTTATAATCATTTTAGAAATAGGTGAATAACCAAATTGATGTCGGATTCGTGCTTATTCAAAGAAAGATGGAACTCCAGTTGATGAAAAAGTTGCACATGATTTGGTAATTAACATGTTC
The DNA here is from genome assembly GCF_022201045.2 of Citrus sinensis. Classification (NCBI taxonomy): domain Eukaryota; kingdom Viridiplantae; phylum Streptophyta; class Magnoliopsida; order Sapindales; family Rutaceae; genus Citrus; species Citrus sinensis. The sequence goes on from NC_068563.1 coordinate 20,980,885, forward strand.
ATGCATTTATATAATCTTTGTTTTGAACTGTTGATAATATTAACGAGCAAACTGCAAACCTGCAGGAGAAAACCAAAGAATATAAAAGGAGAAATCCTAGTGCAAATGGTACTGTCAAAAGTTATGCATGTTTGTTGTATGAAGGGAAAGGAACCTCCTGGTCGAGTGTGGGGAGATGAATTTGGAGCCGCACCATCAAAAGTGTCTTTACAAGCAATCATTCATTCAAATGCTGCCAAGTATGAATCTAAATTGAATGATCTGCAAAACAAATGTGAGGAGTTAAAAGATGCCTTCTTTACATTTATGAGCACACATGAGGTAATTTGTTTATTTAACTAATCTTCTTAATTGAGTGTTTAGTATACATTGTTGCCTTGAAAACTCGATCATCCAGAAAGAGACTTACTTTTCTAAGTTTTTGATTATAAGAAAGCTTCTTCTTTGTTTGTTAGATGATATTGGCTTCTTTGCTTCTTCAATTTTATAAGCTTTGAGCCCCTTCTTAACGTGGAATGATTAATCTTCAGATTAACATTAAGTTAAGAAATATTTCAAAGTCTAGAGTGATAGAAACGAGATGATGTAGGATGTTTAACACATATATAGGACAGTTGTGTATTACAAGTGGGGTACTTTTCAGAGGCCATAATTTGAACTAAAGGTGTCCTTTTTTTGCGTATAATATACCGTTTCGAAGCTTGTGACGAGACGAATCTAACTTGTGCTATTTTCTATCAAAGTTGAGCAAAAAATTCTACTTCTTTCTTGGTCGTTTTTCAAAATTTTAAGATTTTTTTTCCATTTTTCCTGATTCTTCTAGGATTTTTATCCTTTTTTCTAGAATTGAATTTGAGTGTCATTTGTTTTCCTTTTCTTATTTTGATTAAGAGAATTTAATTATCATATTATATTCTAAATTTGCCTATTTTCATAAATTCATGGTATTTAGGCTTGTTATAAAAGGGACTCAAAAACCTAGTTTTATTCATTCAGACTTTCAAAAAAATTGATCATTTTTCAAAAACCTAGTTTCTTTTATCAATAAACTCAATAACGTTTTCATTTTGTCAGTTGGTATTAAGTTCGCTTGTCATTATGGTACGATGACATGAACAAAGGAACAATTGTCCTAAAGACGCTGATCAAGGGATGCAAGCAATGTCTGCGGAGACTATCAGATAATGGCAGCGATGGAGCAATCAATCGAGGGTCTTACACTTTCCATGAACAATATAGAGAGAGAGCAGCGACAAAGAGTAAATCGCGAAAGAGTTGTTGAAGGAGTCAATTAAGATGAACAACCATGTGATTATCATTATGAAGAGGCACATTAGGGCATCAATCGTAAAACAACGCCATAAGGCATCAATTGCAAAGTAGTACTTCAAAACCTAAAACCCGTGAGAGGAGTGTAGCCGGGCGTGCATGAAGAGTTAGGAAGCGATTCAAAATAAGAAAACGCTAAGGATTATGGAAGGAGGCGCAGGAAGAGTTCAGATTACAAGATTAATGTCGATATTGTGGATTTTTATGGTGGTATGTATGTTGAAGAATTTTTAGACTGAATATCGAACGTAAAAAATTTCTTCCAATATATGGAGATTCCCCAAGATAAGCATGTTAAGCTTGTGCCATTTAAGTTAAAGGGTGCAGCGTTTGCATAATGGCAAAACATACAAAATTGAAGAACAGATGTAGGAAACGCATTGATCGAATCGCGACCTAGAATGCAGAGGATGATGAAAGAATATTTCCTGCCAGTTGATTATCAACAGTGGTTTTACGTGAAATATCAAAATTACAGGCAAGGAAATCACTATGTTGATGAATATACGAAGGAATTATCGTTTGCACATAAGAAATAACATGGATGAGCCAAAGTTTTGGACAGTTACAAAGTATGATGCCGGATTGAGACAAGAGCTGCAAGATGAGATTGTAAAGGCAATTTTAGATATAGGTACAGCGGTTGCTAGGGCAATGAAGTTAGGAGAACATAAGCAATGTGCTGTTTCTATAGCTCAGCAGAGGCAATTCACTAGTGTGCAAAATAGACTAAGCAGTGTTCAGGTGGAAAATAAGTGGAAAACATGTGCTGGTAGTAGTGAGGCACAACAACCAACGTAGTAGCGATCAAGGTAGCACCTGCCCAGACAGTAGCAGCCACCCAGATAGTAGAATAATCTTTATGCAAATCGTATGCTGAATAAGTGTTTAAAGTGTGGAGAACCAGGGCATAGATCGAATGACTATCGTCCTTAAAATGTGAGTTTGGTAGAGGTTAAAGTTGGTGAATCAGAGGTGAATAACGTTAAGGATGGAAATGACAAGGAGGCCTTGGAGTTGGAAGCAAATGAGGGAATATTGTTGAATAATATTGTGCAGAAAATTTAATTGGCACCGAAGTTTAAAGGGTATAATTAATGCAATAAGGTTTTCAGAACACATGGCACCATCAATGATAAGGTGTGCAACGTGATAATTGATAGTGGCAGTAGTGAGAACATAGTTTTGAAGGCACTGGTTGATGTGATGTGACTTTCGACGAAGAAAGATTTATAAGAGTGATGTGGTATACGATGTGGTGGATATGGATGCGTGCCATTTGTTATTAGGCACACTTTGGTAGTTTGATATAGGTGCGTGAAATACTACGTAGACAACTCAAGAGGGGGTGAATTGAGTTTTTAAAAATTATGCAATGCTTGAACAAAACTTAATGCAAATCTTAAACAAATTCAAAACAATAATAAATAAACCAATCAAAATATAAAGAGATAAGGGAAGAGAGATTCAAACACAAAGATTTTTACATGGTTCGGCTAACCCCCGCCTACGTCTACGCCTTTAAGCTTACCGGACTTGAGGATTCCACTATCCAAGCTTCCAAGGCTTTAAGAACTTTTACAATTGATTTCATAGGTGTCAATCAACCTTTACAACAAGAGATTATCTCAAATCTCTTAACCCAAATGTTTCCCACACTCACACTTTCTCAATTACAAGATTTTTCTCACACACAATCTATGTGTTTACAAATATATGCCCAAGGTGTGATTTAAAGAATGAATGAACAAATTAAAGCTCAAGAAATATTGTATTCTTAATAATATGCTCTTTGGTATTCATTGGATTCACTTTGATTTGGATCTAATGCAACCTTTTTTATAGTTGGAGCTGAAAACTAGCCATTATTGACTTTATGCACAAAGTCGGATCAACGTTAAGCCTTATCGGATCGCTGTTTTGACTTGAGCAAGTTACTGTTATGCTATAATTTCAAATTGTCGGATCACTGTTTTACAAATGTCGGATCGCTGTTAGTTTCCAGAAACAAACTCCAATTCTATTCTATATCAGTTAGCCATTATCTCCAAAACTGTTAGTCGTTTGCTACAATGAAATTATTTTATAAAATTATAGTTTTGCCTTCAAACATTATATAATTATATTATGGCCCAAATCTTAAAAATACTTTACAAATAGGTCCATTTTCAAAGTTTCATAACAATACTTGTTGATTTCCAAAACTTTTTGAAATTATACTATGACTCAACACTTTATAAAATATTTCAAATAGATCATTTCTATACTTTGAAAACAGTACTTGTTGATTTCAAAGTTCTATAAACTTTTTCAATTTAATGGTTTAAATTGAAAATAACAAATTTCATAAAATCAATTTTCCTTTAAGTAGAAAACCTTTATATTATGAAAATAATGATTTATTTAAAATGTATGAAAAATAATTTGAGCTTTTAAATGCTTAATCATTCTTAATTTTGTTTGTTATCATCAAAATCAACATTATGGATATATAAATATTAACATTGTGGTTCATAGAGGAAGAGATAATGTGTACAAATTTTGGTAGAATAGCAAGAAAGTTCATTTAATGCCTTTAACGAACAAGAATAAGAATCCTAAGGCCGAATAGAAGAATCTTTTTACTATTATGAATGTGTTGGAGAAAAATCAGTTTTTTAAATTTTTATAAAACATTTTAAGATCTCTCTCATACAATATATAAGAATTTATAATCTAGAAATCGTACCTTGAAAATTCGATTTGGCTTTTTCCGCTGAAGTGATTTAGGCTCCCAGATCACGATCCGTCACCACCACTCCTGTTAGATCACGATCCGTCACCACCACGCTTGTTAGATCACGAACTGTCACCAATGATCTTCCAGGTTATGACTCAGGTTTGATCTGCACTTGACGTGTGGGCGTCTTTATCACTACCAAAGCAACTAGCATGAGAAAATTTTTCTCTCAACAACAGAGAGAAAAATCTTTTTCTCTGATCTGTATAAAGTAGCTGCTACCCTCTTCTTTAGAGAAAATAAGCCTTTTTATATCTCCCTTTAGTGAAAACCCTAGGCTCCAAATAATAAAAATCAAAACTCACGTTACTTGCTTTTTCTATAGGGGACCCACCTTGTAAAATAACATAAGGCCCCTTACACACAAGCTAATTAAATGGAGCCTCCCACTAAATGATATATTTAGGTTTTTGACCCAAATAGCTAGTTATATTGCTTATTAATCCAGTAGTGGTGCAGTCAATTAAATGAGTTAACCCGGGGATCATTTGGGAACATACAATAGTAGCTATAACAATTAGGCCTGTAATTAAAATAGCCTAATTATTTAATTCCAAATCTACTCCACTAAAAGATTGGAATTGACCTCCATAATTGTATGCTCGAATAATAATTCGTCCCAAGCCACATTGATTTCTTTACTGCACAATCCTTTATACCACATCATTAATTAAATCGATATCTCAACTGTCCAATCAATTTAATTACATCTTGTTCCTTGATACTTATTGGTTTTCTCTAATGATTATTTTCAACATACTAAATATGTTGACACATTCTGGCCAGAGAATTCTATGATCAAGTGCCGAAAACCTATCAAGAGATGTGTTGTAAAAATTCTATATTGTTAATCCATAACTCAAATACTCATAATTGCTCCCACTAAGATACCGGGTAATCTTGACCACAAGTATGTGTCCTGCCATTGGTAACTCAAATGGAATAACAATTACAATCATGAAATCATAATTAACTCAAGATTAAGATAACAGTAAAATCAATGCTTATGAGATTTAATAAGTCTTACAGTTATTATAAAGTTAATTAAATCTCATATGTGATCCTATTTAATGTAGTCGTACTACATCAATAAATTCATACATGATTAAGACAAATCATTCAATGAATTCATTACAGTTTATACCTAAATAAAGTGCCCAACTTTATTTATCAACTGCGAACTAAATTTATTTAATCATAAGATAACTTGTATTTATGTTTTCTGTGAATCCACATGGTGATCACATAAATACATATAATATGATTAAATGGACTTTAATCAAAATATTAATGCAATTAAGATATTTGAATAAAATACCTCATTTATTTTATTAATTAGAAAAATTATTTATTACAATTAAATAAACACATATGCTTTTAAAGAGCACATTTTCCGAACAGAATGGACATCTGGAAGAAAATTGTGATGGTTGAAAGACCTACAAAAAGAAGATGAGTTTGAGGTGAAGTTTATTCCTGAAGAGGTGCAGCCATTGTTAACTGAGTTCGCTGACATTACACCATCAGAGATGCCAAATAGGCTACTATCTTTGCGAGATATCCAACATCATATAAACCTAGTCCTTGGTCCAACTTTACTTAACTTGCATGATTATCGTATGAGTCCTCATGAACATGCAATTTTACAATGATAGGTTAATGAATTGTTATGAAAGGGATTTATTCATGAGATCATGAGTCCATGTATTGTACCAGCTTTATTAGTGCCCAAGAAGGATAGGAGTTGGCATATGTATGCCGACAGCAACTAGATTAATTAGATTACGGTGAAATATCAGTTTTCTAGTCCGACATTTCAGAATTTACTAGATCAATTAGATAATGCTTGGGTTTTCTCGAAGATAGACTTGCGTAGTGAGTATCATTAGATTTTGATTGGGCCTCGAGATGAGTGAAAGGCAGCGTTCAAGACGAAGGAAAGGTTATATGAGTGGTTTGTGATGCCATTAAGATTGTTAAACACGCCGAGTATTTTTATACGCTTAATGATCTAGATTTTTAAGCCTTGTTCTTGCAAATTTATAGTGGTATATTTTGATGATATTTTGGTGTATTCTGTTGATGTAATGACGTATTTGGAGCATTTGAGAATGGTGATGAAGATGTTGTAGAGGAATAAGCTTTACATTAATATAAAGAAGTTTAGTTTTCTGTAGAATAATGTAGAATTTTTATGTTTTATAGTTGGTGTAGATGGGATTGGAGCTATTGAGTCGAAGTTACAAGCCATTAGAGAATGAGCCATATCTAAGACAGTAGGTGAAGTTAGGAAAGCACAAGTATGGACCAATTCACGTGGCACAGAGGATTAATGATAATGCTTATGTACTTCAGCTATCAGACACGTGGAACATTTTTCACACTTTCAACGTGGCTAATCTATTTGCGTATCATCCAAATGATGAGTAGTTATATCAGCCTAACTTGAGGACGAGTTCTTTTATAAGTAAGGGGGATTGATGTAAGATAATTGTGTATTACAAGCAGGGCACCTTCCGGAGGCCATAACTTGAGGTACATGTGTCTATTTTCGGCGTACAATATATTGTTTTGAAGCTTGCAATGAGACAAATCTAACCCAAACATTTATGTTGTTTTGCCTTGAGGTTCAGCCAAAAATTTCACAATATATTGTTTTTATCTTTTTCTATAACTCGGATTTAAGTGTCATTTATTTTTCTTTTCATATTTTAATTAGGAGAATTCAATTATCATATTATATTTTAGATTTACCTATTCTGGAAAATACGTGATATTTAGGCTTGTTATAAAAGGGCTTAAAATCCTGATTTTATTCATTCAGACTTTCAGTAAAATTTTATTATTATTAATTTTTAAAAATTATCAGCCATATACCTTTAAATGACACATGTATCAAACGTGTGTGAACACTTTTCAAGTGTATCACTCGTATACCCTAAGTTGACAAAACACTTCTGCCGTCCACCAATCCGTTAACTTCCGTTTGCAAGCGCTAACATTATAAGGGTAATTTAGTCTTTTAAGATTGACGAAACTTTGATTAAAAAAAACGACATGTCATCCCATTTACCTAGTAAAAAAATGACATGTCATCCCATTTATCGGATAATTGTTAATAATTGCTAAAAAAAAAACTACTTTACAACCGAATCTACTCCTCTAAAATTTAATCTAAATTTTTGAAGATCTACTCCTCCAAGCTCCAATTGGAAATTTTTATGGTATAATATGGATATTGTTTATGGATAATTGTTAATAATATGTACCATTAATAATTCATTTTTTAATAAAAAAATGTATTGTTAATAACAAAATAAAAAAAATTGTGTATTGAAAATTTACGTTAATTTTTAGGGTAAATTTATCTTTTTTACCTCATTTTGAGTTTCAAGGGCAAAATAGTCAATTTGCCACAATTCTGTTAACTTTCTAACGGAAGCTAATTGATTGGTGGACTTGAAAAGTGTTTTGTCAACTTAGGATATACGAGTGATACACTTGAAAAGTGTTCACACACGTTTGATACAGGTGTCATTTAAGGGTATATGACTGATAATTTCCCTTAATTTTTTCTATCAACAAACTCAATAACATTTTTGTTTCGTCAAACACATTGCACACTGCACAAGTAAATTGGATAATGCAGGATGTTCAACACACTGTATAAGTAAATTGTTGCTTAACTCAACCCAAAAACTAGCTCATGAGTTGAGGATCTGGGATGTTTTTCCTAACTCAACCCCAAAGCTACCTCATGAATTGAAGGTTGCCCAAGCTACAATTTAAGTGGATGATTGCCGTCCTCGCTCTCATTATTTTAATCAAACAGAAAATTATTGGACGAGTCAATTTCTTCCGTCATTATTTTAAATTAAGAAAATCACCGACCAGTTATTATATAAATTCATATTAGCTCTACTTGCAAAAAGTTTAAATAAAGTAACAGTGGGGTTGGACAAAGATTATATAAGGATGAGTTTTCGAGGCAAAAAGACTCAAAATAAGAAAAGAAAAAATGAGAATTATTCGCATCTAATAATCATGGAATCACCGACCAGCTTTAGATAAATATATAATTACCCCAATTTGCAAAAGAGATATTTATGGCCCCTTTTTTCATCACCTAATTTAAACTCTCTTTGAAGACATCCAATAATTTAATTAATTAGAGAGAAGGACAGCTGCAATTTTAGAAATTAAAAATATGGTTATGTAGACTCATAAATTTTTTAATAAGAAATACGATGATCTCATTTTAATGAAAATGAATTTCGAATATAATAACTAAAAAAATAATTTTCAAATTTTCAGTAAATATAAATATATAATAAATAACTTAATCTATATAATTGACTAATAATATTAAGATATATTTATTGTAATATACTAGACTTAATTTTTTAGAGTTAATAGAGTAAAAAAAAGTATAAATGGTTAAAAGAAAATTTTATTATCCCTTATGAAAAAATTAGAATTTATATAACCATTTCTCTGAATTTTGAGAATGTAGTTATTGTTTTCTAATTTAATTAAGAAAAAATTACAGGATGAGTCTTCCTTCCTATTCAAATTATGCAAATCACTGGGGTTGGTGGTAACTGGTAAGGGATGAGTTTCCAAGTAAACACTCAATAAGAAAAATTCAAATGAGATTTATTCATATTTAATCATGGAAATTTGAATCACCGACACTAGCCTTTAAATAAATACACAATTAGTGCAATTTGTGAATTTTTTGAATTAAGTAATCACCAAATTGTTAAAATAGCCAAAAACATGGCGTGATCGATCACAATCTTTCATTGAAATTTTACGCTAAAATAATTTTTGAATTAATTATTCTATTACATGTGCGGCGGCGTGACTTTTTCAAGATGAGTTTCCTGGAAGAGTATTCCACTACTGATGAAGAACGAGCAAATTAATTAATTAATGGATATATAACTTAAAATTAATATTGCAATCCAACAGCGAGAGAGGAAATACTGAAAGAGATGGAAATTGAGCGGTACCAACTCCACAAGCATCCTTTAACACTCTGTGAGATTGAGGGTGTTGATGGACCTCATTGCCTTGTCTGTGACATGGGATCTTTTCTCGACGGCTACAATTGCAGCAACTGTGAGTTTCATCCAGAGAAATGCTCTGTTTGCGACGGTAAACCCTCCGGTAGTTTTTATTTTTGCAGGGTGTGTTGGCCCAATCCTCCTTTCATTCATGAACCATGTGCTGAATTTCCACAAAAGATCCAAATCGCCTTGCGACTTTAATGTGTGTGGCATCGAAATTGATTATGGCATCAACTACCAGTGTGATTATTGCGACTTTATCATGCATCGTCAATGTCTGTCTCTAAAGCCGAATATAAAGTACCAAGCTCATCAGCATGATCTTCTTACTTTACTGCAGAATAATGATAAGTCCTATAAGAGTCAATGCCATGCATGCGGTTTTGACATTAAAAGTATTTTCTTTGTTCAGTGTCTTGAGTGCAGACTCAATTTTCATGTTCGTTGTGGTTCAGCTTCAGCCTCGCTACCACAAGTTGCTCAGCATAAAAATCACAGCCATCCTCTCTCCCTCGTTACTAATGAATCGAAAGCACTCGTGAAAGATGATTCCATTCTTCTTTACTGTAACGACTGTAAGGAAGAAATAGACCCTATGGCTGTGTTGAATCAGTACAACACACATGTTCGCTGTGTGATCACTGAGACACAACTCGGCGAAAGAGAGAGATATAAGCATTTCAGCCACCGTCATCTCTTGGTTCTTCTTGAGAGCAAGAAAAGCAAGTGCTACGCATGCAAAAGATTGAACATCCAGGGCAAGCCAGCATACGGTTGCGATCTCTGTGGATTTTATCTTCACCAATCCTGTTTTGAGCTACAAAAGGTGATATATCTTCACCAATCTCATTTACATTATCTCACTCTTCGAGATTCTTCAAATTCAGGAAAACGTGTATGCAAAGCTCGCGGTAAGCATTTAAATGGCCTTATATATCATTGTGCGAGCTGCGACTTCAATCTGGATCTTGACTGTGCTTCTCAACGCCCATCAATGAAAAAATGGAAAGTCTGGGGCGACTATGAGAGCAAATACCGAGTTTAAATTCTGAGCAATGTTTTATAAGATTAATGTAAACTACTTCCAATAATATTCTGATTGTAAATATCATAAATAGTGATTGTAATATCAATGTTATTAAAAAAAAAAAAATTCATCAATACTAGTATGATCATTATTCATTCTTCAATTCATTATTATGACCAATATTAGTACTAATCAAAATTTTTGTATGTTATTATTATCATCGATTTCTTTTTTTTAAAAAGTAAATCATAACTTTTCTTAATTTAATTATCATTATTTTAAATCTTCTATAAAATATTATTATTTATAAACCTTTCCTGAACAATAAAAATTTGTAATCCCAATTAAAATAATATAACAACAAATATTATACTGATTATGGTGAAACATGATGATATAATGTTGCCAACTTATAGTTATTAAACATCATGTAGAACTTAGCGCAACAGTTTGCTATTAGCAATGTTAAAAATTTTAATATTATTGTTAACCTTTACGCAACAAAATTAGTCTCGTTACGAAAAACACTATACAAGCACAAAAATAATTTTCTTGCTAACAATAACACAAATAATTTTCTGGCTAACAATAACTTTCTGCAATATTTTGATTTGTTATAACTGATGCAAGTGTTTATTATTGAAAGTCTGTAGCAACAAAATTACATTTAGTTTTCATTAAGCTTGCTAGGCAACAATAGCACTTTTCTCGCAAAAATAGCGTACGGCAACATAATATTTTGTTGCCATATAGTTTAATCTTCTCGCCTATTTGACATCAATAAAAATAACAAAATCTATTTCACTATAGCTATAAAGACAAATATTTGTTGCAAAACATCAGTTTTAGCAATAAAATAAGTTTTGTTGCAATAGAATTCGTAGTCAACGATGTATTTTCTTGTAGTGTATTATTGCTTTATCTATATGTGTTTTATTTATTACAATAAAAGTTTAGTTTATAATTAGGTCAGTATCATTGCTTAATTTACTCAATACCATTTAATTGGAAAAAGAAAGTTGGTCGGTATTTGTTTTACTTATAAAAGTTTAGCTTATAATTAGGCCGTAAATAATTTAAATTAAGAAAATTACGGCGAATTATTATATAGATTAATATCAGCTCCACTTGCAGAAAGTTTAAAAAGTTTAAATATAGTAGTCGACAACTTTTCAAAATAGTCATAAAAATTGCGAGATCGACGAACAGTTGAGTTGGTATATGTAAGCTGATGAGTTTCCAGGCAAAAAGACTCGAATAGTAAGAGAAGACAAATGAGATTTATTCGTATTTAATTATGGAATCACCGGCGGATTTTGTAGCCCTAGGAAAGAACAGGTGCAAATTTGAGTCTTATAAAAAATAAAAGTTATTTTTGACTAGCTTTAAATAAATATATAGTTAGCCCAATTTGCGAAAGGTATATTTAAGTTAAATATTCACCGACTTGTAAAAACGGCCAAAAGCACGGCGTGATCAATTACGATTTTTCATGGAATATTCCACCAGGAACTCAGAAGAAAAATGCTAAAAAACAAGGTCAAAAACTCACAACATCTAATCTACAGTATTTTAACATAAAATGGTAAATTATATTGGTTAGTAAAATAAACGGCAGGCAACAATCTTTTAAAAATAAATTGGTATCTTTGTTAATTTTGGGATTGATTTGCTTTCGGATAACTTTATTGATGAAAAAGAAGCAAAAATGCAAATTACTCCTTTCAATGGGGTCTTCTAGTCTAAAATAACTTTATATTTATTAACTTACATGTAAAGATACTAGGGAGGCAGCTAGGTTGCGTCCCGGGTTTCGTACCCAAGTCGTTTGTCTTGTAGCATGGTCACCGTTGGATTTCATCTCTTGGCTGCAGAAGAGACACACAGACGCAAGGAGTAACCTGAGATAAAGGTAATGGGTCGGTAACCTGCAGGGAATAAACTTTTTGACCTAAAAAACGCCTGTACTGGTTTGGAAATTGTTGAAGTAACACATGTAAAACAACAGAAAAAAGGGTGCATGCAAGTATTGGTTAAAAACAAGAAGTTGGAAGCGTGCAAGTATGGGTTGGGGTTAGAATGATTTGAAAATTTCGAAAATAGTAACGAAAACATTTGTAAATGAAAAAAAGACGAAATATCAACTTTAATCTTGAAAGTAGCCTGGCATGAATTTACAGTTGAGTTAGCCTATAATTTGTTTTTGTGGAAAATTTGCGTATGCGTTGAGTAAATGAAAACTATATAAAAAAAATGTGAAGAATAATTATGTAGCGTCTAATAATAATAATAATAATAAAAAGATCAATGAAGAATGACGGTCTAAATTGAGGTGAATGATAAGTTGAAAGAGGAAAAAAAACTAAGAGAAAACTATCGTGGGGATGTTGAACCAAACACTCTATCGTAGCTATTCTCATGAGTAGTATGTTGTGGGATGAGTGTTTTGCGAAGGCAGGCTATAAACTAATGAAGTAAGGATGCTTGTGGAAATGCTACAGAGAAATAAGAGCAGTATGGCCGAATGTAAGTTTATTACACAGTAAAGAGAAATTAGAAGAGAACTTTTTATAAGAGCTATAGAGCTTGTACGTGTGCTGGTGGGTTTGTGTGTACGGTGTGCAAAATAGCAAGTGTTACGGGGTTGTTATAGGCTTGGATGCCAAGGTATTAAAGTTTCGCAGCAACATGCGTAAATATCTTCTAGGACGTAAATGCACAATTCTAAAAAACTGTAGTTATTTACAAATTGTAAAGAAGTCTAGAATTAGGGCAGGCTTGGATGGATCCAAAGCAGACCATGACCGAGTAGTTGTGTTAGGCAAGCCATTACTAAGTGCATCTCACTTGTAAGAGCATATCGCATTGAGTGCTGAGGGCAACTCGTTTCTAAGTGCACTCCGCTCATAGGTGGACTTTTGGTAAGCGCAACCACGCATGCAAAATTAACCACCATTTGCTGGAGAATTAAGCTTCCCTGAGAAGGCGCAAATGTTTGTTGTAAGTAAAAAAAAGTAAAAGAATAAAAAAATTTGCAGACGAAGCCCGTAATAAATGGTAATAATTATAAAAATAAAAAATTATTTCATATGTTATTCAATAGTCCCTATTGTTTTTGGTTAAGAATGTAAAGGATATGGGCCAATTAAAATACGATAAATTGTAGTATAGCAAAGAAAAATGTGTTCTCTATCTGTATCTCAAAACCTTAATTTATTTATGATAAACCATAAAAATGTCATAATGTAAAAAAAATCGGAGAGTCTTATAGCGATAAATTTTTGTTTCTTTAACCACCAGATAGGTGGGGGCATAGGTAGGGGGCTATGTGCAAAAACCTACAAGTTAAAAGAAAAGTACATTCAATTGACAACAAAGAAGATGCACGAAGAAAAAAAAAAGAAAAAAAAAGAATGCATCCATCCATAGTGTTGCCAATGACACCTGCGACAATTGACAAGAATGAAGCTCAACTTTTGCTATCCTGTAACACCAGGCCCATCAAGTACAGGAAAACAACACCTATTAGACACCAGAGTGCGATCGGAATGGAAATTGAGTTCAGTGTGAAAAATATAACCCAGGGCATGCTGAATGTACCACTACCAAGTAGTCTCGTAGGCATTTAAGTTAAACTATTTTCTTTAAAAAACAGAGAACGTCAATGCTTGCATTGACGTAAAAGAACTCTATTATTTTAGGAGTCTCTTCTTACGTGCTGTTAAGAGAAAGGAGTTCTACTCTACTTTCTATGAGAAGGTCCAAAAAATTATGGTCTGGTGAATGCAGTAAAAGATGGTGGGATTGGATTAATTAAGTTGAATTTGATTCCAACATAGGGCTTGATATGAACATGTAAAGGATGCATAATACCATTTGAGTAAATAAAAGAATGATGTGATAATATCCTTTTTCACGCGAACAAGACCGCTATGATATGCATTTTAAAGTAAATTTTGGACCAATATTAACAACAGAAGATATGGTTATGCTAGAAGTCATAAAGTGAGTTAATCGGCAAAATTAATTTTTGATAGAATATTCTCCCATAATCTATTAAGTAAGGGCACTATTCATTGTTGACAAGGTTACAAATACATAATAGCATAAATATTACGCAATTTATTTGTTTTCACATTGAATGAGTTATTGATAGAATAAATATGCCAAAAAATATTGGTCTGGGAAAACACATGACATAAGTCATGTCAGATAAAATCATATTTACATATAGAAATTATTAATGTTGAATGAACTATACATGGACTATATAACGACACATGAATTGCTATCGAAACATTTGTTTAATATATATCCACTTAAAATTGACAAAATGTATATAACACTTTGTCCACTGCTTTGTTAAAGTGGAGAAAACATAAGAATATCGTAATCCAACTTCGTATTCAGAGTTAATGGGTCTGTAGTGTATTTCATGAAGTTAAAATAATCCATCAATAGTATTACTATTGATGTATATTTAATTTCATAAAATAACGTTAACCCATAAAATATTAAGACCGGCCTACGTGTTAAAATTTTAAAACCTAACGTTTCCTTAAATTATAAAAAAATATGAGGGGCTGCAACATTAGTATTGCTTATGTCCGTGCGACACTAACACCTTATGGAACTCCTGTGTTGAATCTAATGGTCGGATATGAAAAAAATTTGGAAAAAATAACAGGGTGTATGAAATCACGATTGCATGCACGGCGGATCCATCGGGCCATAACATACAGTTTTGTAATCTAGTGTATTAGATTGTGAAATATTTTTCTAGATGTTCTACCGTAGCTATTGTGGTCGCAAATATAATTAATTTCCAGGTGAACAGAAAAAGCTAAACATAGTTTTATTTTCAAACGTTATTGTGGTGAAAATAATGTTTCCAAGAAATTAGAGTTTTAATAATGCTGCAAGTGTTCCCCTTGCCTTTGGAACTGGCTATGAATGTGTGGAACATTCTGCCTTTTAATTGGCCCATATATGTAATCTCGTTTTAGGTGGTGTTGGTGTTGTTGGCACCCTGGCGATTGAGGAATAACAATCCCGTTATTCTTTGTGTTTTCCTTGCTTGCTCATAAAAAATTTGACGTGAATTACTGAAGTTATGACCTTTGTTGGTGGCTTATGATATTCATTGTGGCAATCTCACTTAGTGCCTTAATGGTTTTCAAAATCATCATGCACTGTAATTCACCTAAAGATTTGTAGTTTGATTATAACGTTGATGAACTAGCTGGACAATAATGTGATTAATCACAATATTTCATACCACCAATAGTACAAATATAGCTTTGGTATAAACAAAATATATGAAAACATCTCCGTAAGTAGCGGCTAACTATATTGGCTGTGGAAAAATCCCCGTGAAGTTAGTAAGAACGTCATGGTCTCTATATATTTAGTTGCATGTGAATTGACAATAGTTTTGGGAATAAATACACACTGATGAGATGAAAATTATACGATGCACCTTCAGACATAGATAAATAACTACTGCTCCTTAGGCTGATCTCCATTCGAGGAAGCCGAGATTTAAAGGCCTACAAAAGCAAATGCAAATAAGTAATTTGAAAGGAACGGAGGATAAAATGAAAAGCATTTTCTTACTGATTATATCCCCCAATGGTGCTCTTGTTGTTCGGGTCTGACAGAATATCGCCATCCAATCGAGGTGACTGTGTCCAAGATTGGGCAGTGATTAGAACAAAAGAATTTTGGTATTGTATGAAATGTAATAAAATATCATATACTTTACTAAAGGAAGATGTAGTTACGGGTTGTTACCTTTGCGGGATAATTTGATTCATCAACACCTGTGAAATTGCTAGACTTCTTCACCGGTGGCAAAACATTGTCATCTAACTAGCAGTTCCAGTGCATTATTTGGGGAAGCATTATCATTCCTAGTCCATACGTTGATCTGTATTCATCCACTTACCAAAGCTTATGTATGTATGTGTCGATTTTCCCTCCCCATCTGTCAATGCATCGACAAACATATTGGCAAGGAATTCCAGATAATTGTCATAATCTACAAGAGCAAGTCATTAGTTCCTTGTTAACTTGATACACAAGTCCATGTCTACTTACAGTGGACATCCGAAGCCACATCAACAGTTCAGCTTTCGCCTTAAAAAACATTTTGTATGATCTGTTGTCTTACTACTGGTGTGAGTTTGTCATAAACCCATTCCCAGCCAGCCAAATATCGTTTCTCAAACACTTCAACAATTTTTTGGGTTATTGCTGTATATCTTTGTGAGACATTCAAGTCCAGGTACTTCATCAACCATATCAGAAGTTGTTCGCTGGCACTTTTGGTTACCTCTGTGCTTTTCACCTATTCGGTGAAAATAGTGCCCGTTTATGGCAGTCAATGTGTTTCAGCCAATTATAGCATTCTAGATTTACCCTTTCTATGATAGACATTTGCTTTATGAAGTCATTCCTGTCTGAGCTTCGACATGCACCCCAAAAAGCTGAATAAATTCGCACATTTGGAAATTCCTCGAGCAATCTATTATATAGGCTGAAACAACATTGCCTGTACACTGCATATGGGAGGAACTCTTCAACAGCCTCATTAATGTCATTATCCCCATCACCCAAAATACACAGTCCTTCTCCACGGTCCAACCAGAGTCCGTAGCTTAAATTTTTAAGAAAAAAACACAGGAATCCAAGTTCTCTTCTTGCACCTCGCAAAAAGCAATTGGGAGCACTACATCATTCCCATCACGACATACTGCAACCATCATCACACTCTTATATGGACCGTCAATCTCTCACCTATCAACTGTTAGGAGCATTCGACATCTTATTTTAAATGCATATGCAGTGTCATACAATAAAACAAACGTGCGGTCAAAAATCTCGTTGCTGAATTGACGTTCTATTTTTGTTTCTATGGGAACGATGTTACGGTCGTTTACATTCTCCATCTCCTGTTTGTATTGTAGAAGCTGTACATATGGCTCCGTGTGGCCTATTCTAAGCCACATTGTTGCCACACTGTCCACAACATTCAACTTCTAAAGGGGGCATTTCATCCCATAAGCTGCCGCAATTTCATTCACTAAGACATCGAGATGTTGAGGTACATTTTGATTCTAAATATGGAGGAACTTAGCTGCAATCCATGTTGTCCCCCACTGCAGTTTTAACAAACATTTCTTACATGTTTGCGTTGGAGTTAAATATGAGATGACAAATTCATTGCGTCCACGTTCTTTTACTGCAGTGATTTTCCAATCACAATTGAGTCCGAACACTCACAGCTGACACAGGTACTAGAGTTATCCATTATGCAAAGTTTGATACCATCTTGAATTGCTTGAACCTCTACGGCTCTTCTAAACTGAAAATCATCTCTGAAGCACTGCCCCATCTTCATAACCATTTGATTATTGGTTCTACTGTCAAATGAAAAACCATCGTATGTGTGGTCTTCTTTTTGCTGTCTCTTTCAAGTTGAAATAACTCATCCTCATATCCGATCCAGCACTTGCTAATTCTTCATCATTTTCACTGTGGCTAGGCAAAAAAATTATCGCATCCGCAGAATCATCATCTGCTTCCCACCCTTTATCAGATGCCCACCAGGTTGGATCAGACGGTGTCTACCCAAGCGGTGATAGGTGCGAGTGTGAACTCATAGTATTTCTAATGCTATTGTCTGTATTGAGGGGAGGTTTAAATATGGAAAGTACTTGTACCGCTTCAGAGTCTGTAATTAGTTGTCTCCTCTTTGTTGAAACAAAACTATCATCTGTTGAGAAAATGGAAATTACTCTGTTGGTCACTTGTTGAGAGAAACTGGTTGTCTCTCCATGGTCATCACTTTCAGGCAGGTTGGTTCTACCATTCGCTCATTAAACAACACCCTCGCAACATTCCTCTTTCTCACATTATCATCACAATTTGTCAATGCGTCATTACTGGGTATAATGTGCTTTATTGTTGCTGAACCTTTGTTGGATGGCCTTTTGCAGCCCCTATAATACTCAGGCGATCCAATCACTACTGTCCCACTCTCTGAATCCGTGTTGGCATGTTGTGGGTGAATGTGATAAATGAGACCCATATTTGGCCCTATACTGACGGTCCATTTCTTTTTTAACTACCAAGACTGAATTAGTCCACTGCTAGACCCTCTCATCATTAACCTGCCGTGGAATCAATTACTGAGGGTTAACAATCATCACTTTTCAAACAAAGTGATGATTAGAAGATTACGAATTAATTCCCAATTACATGAGAGCATCAATTAATTTCCAGTTTGTATCAATCGGTGGAAATTGTGGAAAAACGTTTGATGATAGGACTTCATTGAAGTTGCCAGTTAGTTGCATCCAAGGCACAATAACATATTACTAGTCTTCATTTGAGAAAGGCAATTTTGTTTCGTTGAACAACAATTATGGCAAATTCCAAAACAGAAAAATAATTTTTGCTTCAAAACATACCCAATTTCTGATGGTGCCTCGTATGTCGATAATCCGTAACTCAAAGTTAAGAGGTAGAATGATAATAATTCCAGGAACTGTGAAAAACACCTAGCACATTACGATTTATTATTGTCCAGCAAATCTGTCAATGAACAAGTTAAAAAATTACAGTAAATGCGAGTCTTCGGTATAAAATAATCTACACCGCAAGAACACCTTTGAAGGAGAGTATATAATGTTCATGTACAAATGGTAATTTTTGTACATGAACATCACAGGTGTTGGTCTGGGAAAATAAACATGTTTCTATAATTAAGTTCAGTACTTCCATTCACTCACCTAAAAAACAAGGCAACAAGATGGAAGGTAAACAAAATTCACTCGTGAATTCCAATAAAATTAGCACCCATCCCAACGTCGCACATAGTTAGATTGTTGTTAACCTTATTTCATGCCAACGCTATTGTTAAATTGTTGTTAACCTTATTTCATGCCAACATTATTGTTCACAACCTACACAAAATTTACCTATTTTCTGTTCAGTCGCTTGCATAAAGAACGATGAAGGAGAAGCAAATTAACGTACCTATAAATTATTTCATGATTAGAAAAAGGATCATACTCTGTGACTTACGCAATCGACAAAATTTAGTACATACCTTACGAAATTTGCTTAGTGTAGTGATGGTGGTAAATCCATGTGGCCCCTTCTTGGTTTATGTTGTACTCACTGACTTACGCATTCCCCCATAGACTCATTCCTTGCCACATCGAAAGACTACAAATTGTTATCCTGGGTTTATTCTATAACAAAACAGGGTGCTTTCTGCAGTGATATCTCTTGCCTACAGCAACGACAATGAAGCATTGATGGATCATCTTATCATCTCAATTGAGAGCGATCTCATGGTTCTAGGTACTCCAAGATTTCAAATAAACTCCAACCAATCTCATGGTTGAATTTGGAGTCATGTCGCCAAAATTCAGTATATGAATTCACGAAGATTTAAATACATCAACGGTGTACATAACACGTGGCCATTATCGTGCCTTTTTCAATGGGTGAATGCGAGGCCCCAAAGTTTGCTTTTTCTGCAGGGGTACCAAATTTAACATGCAAATTAAACTGCAATGTAATTCTAGATATCGAAGCATTGTTCAATCCTTCTGTTGTCGATTGTTAATCATTCATGGGCTTATCTGTTTCGGCCTGGTTTGGTTAACCTGTAATAATTGTTTCATTATTTTGCTAAAGTCCAGGACCCAATGTTACGCTACCACGTTCATTGAAATACTTAGGTTGATATGAATACAACTCAACACTTTATAAGCCACTTGTTGATACGATCTTTGGCTTACGATCTGGACGTGTTAAGAAAATTGATAAATATCTCCTAATTGCAGTGCCTAACAGTAATGGAAACATTTAATTACTGATACATTGTTATGGCACTGCAAGTTATAAATTTAATGAACTAATATTAAATATGTACGTAGATATAGTAATAACATATATGCATTCCTTACTTTATCGACGATATTGACGCTTCGAAGTAGGTAGCCCTGATGATGCAATTAGATTCGGATGAGTCCTTCGACGCTCTAGGCTTTTTTACAAAATGTCCACCTCTATGCAATAATAATGGTTTGGGCTTAAAATGTTTGTGGAACTATATTAAAATTTTCAGTAATATCATAATTTTATTGTTATTATTAATGTAATGTGATATTGTGCTGCATTTAATAACTGTTGTATTATAATTTCTTTTTCGATTGTGGTTTATTTTTTGTAAGTCAGGTGTTGCTGATGCTTTGCAACAATTAATTCATATGAAATTCACTGAAAGCATTACACTGGTGTACACTGGAGTAAACTATCGGTCTATTTAATAAGTTGAAATCATGAAAAGTATGAATGACAATTACTTACAATGAAAATCAAGAAACGGTTGGTCGTTAGTGTGGAAAATTCAAGATTTTATCTGAGGTGGATCGGGGCATGCTTCACGAGGTTTGCATTAACATTGAATCAGCTTGAGCTACGTCGTAACAAATTTCTCACAGCTACTTATTTGTAAGTACTATAAGAATTATCATTAATTGTTGTCATTACATATCCACGCTTGATTATTCGGACTAAGATTATTTGTTCATAGTTTGTTATTACATTATTTAATAGAAGTAAATGACTTCATTAACCGTAATAGCAACCATAATACATATTATATCAATGAATATAATAATTTTCAACTTACTGTTAAAAATTATATGTTATTGATTTCATTTACATTCAGTTGAGTCATCTATCACATGTGTGTAATGTTTTAAAGTTCATATTTACATGCACAATCTCGTAGTTTGAGTTACAAAGTTAATAAATTTGGGATAAATTATAAAATTTTAATATGATTTGCAATCTTGAATCTCGACTACAAAACCGTGGATTAAAAATGCAGCTGGACCAGGGGCCTTTTAAGCCATAGCTGGGTCACGTTGCAGGCACCTTCCATTGATGTTGAGACTTATGTTTCAAATATTGTATGTAATTCCATTCTGTGGTCATTTACATCCACGTGCCTCTATCTGGTGGTCTATTTGTAATTGAGATAATATATGTGATTGCACTGTTAAATACTTCCACGTGGCCCAACGTTGTTGTCCATCAGTGCATTAAATAGAAGCCGTCTGTATTTAATTGGTGCGTTGATTTGTAATTACGTCGTCTACTTTTTTTTAATCTTTCCTTTATAATAATTACTGATCTCTTACACACTACTGTCATTAAGTAATTAACTGTAGATGACAACTTTTATTGCTCCCATTAATGGGTGTGACGCCGATTTTCTATCGCAAAGAAGATTGACCCACTAACGTGCCATGCGTTATCTTATATATCAATCAAGGGTGGCCCCTTCATTCATTATTTGAACGGCCTATAATGACGTCCTGGATCAGCAGTTAAATTGAAAGTGGAAAATAATATGACGGCCAACTTCATGCCTCATATTTAATCTCTTTGAAAGTCTGCAGCTGCTTGAAGGTAACAGTGTTTCAATGGGGAAATGTATTGGTCTGTTGGCATGCAGGCATTCCACTGATGTTGTGGGGCCACCGAAAGGACCAGCGAGGTGAATACTGCATTGCGTCTTCGTCAGCAGAGGGTGTGTTTTGTATCTTGTCATGAAAGGCATTGGGTATTACGAAAAGGTTGAGAAAGATCCATTGTCCACGTTACACTACACTATTAAAGTTTGGAACTACACAACCTACGTTATTAGTTCTTGCAGCTTGAAAACTTAAGTAGTGTTTATTTTTTAGAGTTGGAGAGGAGAATATAAATTTTTTTCACTTTAGTGTTTATTTATAATTTTTAAAGGAAGAGTGGGAATTCCACTCTATAGACCCCACCTAATTTTTGAGTAGAGAGTGGGATTCTCACTCCCACTCCCCCTCTTTTTTTTTTAGCCTTATATATAAAATAAATAAATAATATTTAATAAAATATTATTAAATATAATAAAATAAATAATATCATATTTATTTAAATTATATTATTATTTTATTTTATAAATTAAAACTATTAAAAATAATAATAAATATATTTATTTTATTAAATTTAATGAAATAAAATAAATAATATTATTATATTTATTTAAATAATAATATTATTTTATTTTATAAATTAAATTTATTGAAATTAATAATTTTAAACATATTTAAATATAATATTGTTATATTTAATTAAAAATAATAATTTACATTAATTCTAAGTTGAAATTACTTAAAACTAATTTTATTATACTCATAGAGAATTAATAATATTACTATATTCTATCTTTATTTGAAAATATAATAATATTATATTTATTTAATTATTAATAATAGATATTTTATTCTAAGAAAATATTAATTTTTTACTACATTATCAATAATAATGTTTCATTTGTGTAGCTATTATTAATAATTTTTTATTTACATAATTCAAATTAAAATTAATAAAAAATTATGATTTACATAATTAAGAATATTAATAATTATTATTAATTTAAAAATATAATAAAAAATATTTTATTTTTCAAGTATATTATTTATTAATTTTGTAATTAAAAATTATAATTATTTAAATAAAGGTAAAACTGTAATTTAAAATCATTTACTCTTAATCCAAGACAATGTAAACACATAAATTGAATTGTGGTTTCAATTTCATACTCTTATTCCAGTGTAAGTAAATAACCTACTCCCACTCCCACTCCTCTCTCTTAATCTCAAGATTTCCACTCCAATCTAAAATGTAAACACTATTTATACTTGTGGGTTTCCTTTTGTCAAAATGGAGGGATGATTAATTTAGTGAGAGGTTACTAATATTATAAGACATATCCTTCTTGTCTCGTGTATGTGTACTTGAGATGTGGACAACCGTGGATGTGCCCTTCTTTTGATGATATAATATTATTATTAGTAGTGCAATGTCGTGAATAATAATTAATGGCATCATCCTTAATCCTATTAAAGAACACTAATAAATAATCAATGTGACGCTGCAGTGGCCGTGTATCGTTGTTACAAGTTAAGTTAACGTATCATCGTCAGTAATCTTGCAGCACGATTACGTGGCAGCGGGGAAATGGCCATGGTCAGTGTGATATCCTACGCTTTTGTGGTTGATGCCAAATAATGAGAATTGCTAATGTTACCCCAGCCCTTGTCACGGACACAATCTTTTGATGGATCCAATCCCAATTGCCTATCGGATTTGTGGTGAACTTGAGGGTAACTTCCCAATTTGTTGTTCATCTTTAATATTTCCCCGAAAGTAATTATTTTATTGAATGTACGAAGACTGTAAATCGTGATGCAGAGACTGGACAATTGGGAATAGCTGGCATCCATTACCCACGTGAGCTTGCACAGTGGCATCCATATCTTGCAATATATGGGTAGGTTCCCTCCAACTTTTGCAACAAAGCCATTCAGCTGTGCAAAAAGGCAAGGTGTGTTTCATTCTCACTTTCCATGTTCTGCAAGTTCATTTATACAATTCCCATCGCGCAATTGTGAAATAATTGAATCCTTTGATGCAATCTTCGAATTACACCTCTAATTTTCCAGTCACCAATGAAAGTTTAATCTGCACCTTCATTCGTATCGGCGTTATTTTTCTTTATTAACTGTTAACAGTTCCGCAGTCTCATAATCTGGTGACCACTAAAATTTGGCTGCATGGTCAAATAGATCATTGTCTTTGTGTGTGATCATGGTTAGTGTTTAATAGACCCCATTATTTCACTGGCATTGTATACATCCATAAGTGACAAATTATTATATCCATTACGTCTCGTAAGCAGCATATTTCGATAAAAAAAAATTGGTTTACTTAAGCTATGTTTTATGTATATGGTCAATGTTTTGAACAAACCATTAGATGAACATTTGCGTCTACAGTCACATAAAAAGGGTGCCAAATAGTCAAAACAATCGAGTTGTTGCAAAGGTAAATCATGTGTGCTTGGCCTGCACGAAATTCATCCACTTGCTGTTGACTGGCCCAGCATGGTATTGCGGCTATCTATGCTTTTATTGCAGTACAGTTTAAATTTTGTCTAGTTCTTTGGTCGTGTTGGGCCAATTTTGGAATGAACAAAAATAAAGCCCCCTATTGTGGTAACAGAGAGGAAATGGTTGTTTCAGTGTGCGGACAAAACCCTCATCCGAACTTCCCACTAGTGAATCCACCAGCCTCGACTCAATTGATAAGGAACTCCCAGACTTTCAACACCTCAGCTATGAATCCACCAAATTTCCATTATCCATCACTGACTCCACCACATTTCAACCCATCGATAATGAATTCACCCATTCTAACCCACCCAGTTCTGCATCAACCCATTTTCAACCCCCCCAGGGTTCATCCAAGAAGTAGTGAATCCTCCTCCTACTCCTGGACAACCTATGCAGCCCCAATAAATGAACCTTCCCAACCTAAATCATCAACCCGTCCTTGAATTCACATTTGTGATGGAATATATGGGTGAGAGAATAGTCATTCACACGGATCAGTCCACCCCATTCCAAATATTGTTCATCTACAATGTTGCTTCATCTGCATTGCATAACGAGTATTCCCTACGTAACCACATCTTCAGGCCAATGGTGGCACCTCGGTGGATGAGTTGAGTCGTCAGGGTGTATAGCGATGCGCTACTAAGGGTTCTAGTTCACCAATGCATTTCAAGGGGGAATTTAGACTGTACATTTGGGTGTATTTCATTGCAGATATAGGCCTTCAGCACCCCCTCGTAAGGGTAGTAAATGTCGGATCGCCTGAGGCCCCTATGATCCCACACTTGGGACCCGTGCCACGTCCCCATCAACCACAGTCTATGCCTCACAGTGGTTTATCCAACCAAGTGGATGCACATCAAGCACAATGTTTGCCTCTTCTTGTATCTACCCCAGGGCACCGACATCAAGCACAACCTATGTGTCCTCTCGTATCGAACTCAATTGAGACATCAGCTGGGCAAAGTGCATCCACAGCCACTACTAAGGCTGTTGGTATTCCCATGACCAGCCCAAGAGCTTCACTTCCATTTGCCTCCCCAAACATTGGTAGTGCCTCTAAAGTTTGTACGGTGGTTACTCCCAATGTTGAAGTTGTTATCCCCGCGGGTGGCAATGACCAGTCAAATGCACGTCGAAAGAACACGTGCCAAAATTGTGGTCGTGTGGGCCACAACAAGCGTTCGTGCAAGCTGGCCAACCCTGTTCTAACCAAGGCAACTGTGTCAGGCTCAAGGTAGGTATACATACAGTCATCACTATCCATATATTGTTCGATCGGTACAATGTTTTAACGTTGTTGCTTTAAATTAACGATTCATATATGCATATTGTGTATGTTGACTTAGCTATGAATGCACTGTAGCTATCTAATGAAGGAGACCGTGCAGGGCCAAGTGAAGATGCAGAGGTTCTGATCATGGTGGTTCAGTCGAAGCAATCTGACTAGTTGAATGATGATGAAGATGTGTGACTTAGGGAGTTAGGGTTATCTAGTCTTTTTATTTTTTTAAAATAGAAAAAGCGAGATTTGGTTGTGACTTGGTTTTGTTGTCAGCACGTTGTCACGGGATGAGTTTTGCTGCGCAGCAACCAGTGCAGCACTTAGACGACTTCTAACACACAAGTCACTAAGTAAACCTAGAACACTTCTCAAACTAGCAAAGCAAGAACACTTGCGGAAAATGCTAGAGAGAAGTAGAGCAATGTGGCCAAAATATATTTTATTACATACAAAGAATAAATTACAAGAGAGCTTGAGAGCTTGTATGTGTGCTTGAGTGTTTGTGTGTATGGTGTGGTTGGTGGGCAAATGAAGGGGCTGGAGTGCTAGGTCTAGAGAGTTCCATGCAAGTTGCATAAATATCTAAGGACTTATGTGGAGAATCCTAGAAACTTCTAGCTTATGTACAATTCGTAGAAAACTCTAGATCTTAGGCCATGCTAGGTGATTTGCTAAGCGCACCATGGATGGCTTGTTATGTTGGCGGCCCACTTCTAAGCGTGACCCGCTTCTAAGTACACCCCGCCTTCAGTACTAAGTGCATCCTACTTTTAAGCGCACTTCACATCTAGGCGGACTTTTGCTAAGGGGACCCGTGTGCGCGGAATTAACCTCCGATTGCGGGAGATTTGAATAGCCCGTGACAAGGTGTATCCTTGTACACTTTGGGTCGGTTAGCTTTTTGTATTTTGGTTATTATAATTATGTGAACAAGCAGTCATGATATGTAGCAGGTGGCGTCATGCCCGGTTATTATAGCTACACATGATATGTATTGCCTATCTTATAATAGGTGCTCTCTTTGCCACTCACTAAAACGTTAGTCATGTGCCGTTGAAGTCCAGGAAAAATACATCTTTCATTTAACCATAAATAGTGCAATAACATTAATTCATATATAATATCCAATGTTGGATTTAACGGAAGAGTTATTCAATGGCTTAGTGTTGGTGTAAAAATATTAATGCTATTGGTGTCAATGTGCAAGTGTACACAACAAGTAATAAAGTGATGAGTATTCAAGATCGTCTCCACAGGGATTGATGTTATTAGACTTGCTACAGCAATCTTAACAGTGCAGATTTTGTGTCTAAATTAAAATAAAAACACAATAAATAAAATGCAACAAAGTAAATTATCACGTCAATCTTAAGGATAAAATCAATGGGAATATAGAGTAGTTGAGTGAATAAACTCTCTTAATGGTCTTGACTATTTTTCTAATGTTTGGCTCGGTTGCTACAGTATTTGCTACAGCACTGGGCAGAATCCTTATGTATTCTCAGTCATCGCATGTTGGATATCTTATATCTATATGCAACCTAACAGTGATCGGTTGCTATGCCAACATAAGATATAGCATTACACGCTTAGGTTCTATTTACCCTACAAGGTGAATTCTGATGTCTTGTTCATCACTAATCTTAAATCAAGCATGACCCTTTTGGGACTTAAGTAAAACTCAATCTGGGAAACTCAATTTTGGGACTAAGATAGGCCCTTTTGCGGCTCTTCATTAGGTAGTATCATTAAATGGGTGATCAACCGAAATAACGAATAAAATAAATACTATCACAACAAACTGCTACAACAAACATGCAGCAATACATATATTCAGTCAATAAACCATCAAGATTGTTTATCACTCAACCACAAATAAATTAAGTTCATGGTTTGCAAAATAAAATAAAGAATAAAGTTTCAGCCATGAAACACATCCTCATGAATAAATAGAAAATGAGAAAACAAGAGAAGGATAAGAAGGATTGAGCTCCCAATTGATTTCTGTAAATTCTTCTCTTGTGCAGCCCTTAATCTCTCTCTTGAATCTTGTTTTTCTTTTGTTTCTTTGTGTTTTTCTCCTTGGGTGACGGCCCCCCTTAATCCTTATGATGTGTGCTTCTTTTATAGTTGAAAATTAAGGTAAACGGAAGCCTAGGGCGCGCATAAGTCAGATTGGGAAATTACAGATCGCAATTCTGCAAGTATCCCGCACGGAATTTTCTCTGTCGTTGTTCCAGGATTGCTACAGCAACGGCTACAGCAACTGCACTGTTCCAAACTTGTTTCAATTCTTTTATAGCCATGTTCTTCTTCCTTTTTGCTAGCCTATTGCATCAGCATTCCTTCCATGAATTATAAGTTTCTGAAAACCTACAATTATGCACACAATTTGAGCACGAATTACTTTAAATTTAGCAAAACTTATTAAGACTAAACTAAAATGAATGTTTATGTAAAATGTAATAAAAATGCAATAAAAACACATTATTTACTCTCTAAGTGATCTTGATTTAAGTCTAGAATTGTCATAATAACTTTTATTTCATAGAGTTATCACTTAGCTAGGATTATTGGATTATTAAAGGCTAAAGCACCTATTGTTCCTTCTGTTGAAAAGAAATAAAATAAAAAGGTGTTATAAGAATGACTTTGAAGTCTATACCCATCTATTTTTATTTTAAACTAATAAAGTTGGTTTTTATTTTAACGAACTTGTTACATTTATTAATATCTATTTAAATTGATAAATTTATATATTAATCGAAAAAATTTTGAAGTTGAAAAATGAGTTTGCATGTAGCTGCAGGACTAATAGATGAAATTTTAGATGGTTGTACTAAATGTAATAACAGCACATAACAAGACTCAATTATTTCCATCATTCACATGTGCAAAAAGCCAAGGGGTTCCAATCTCCAAAACATTGCAATTATTCCTATGATATATGACACGGATTGGAATTGTAGAAGTGGGTGAAGCCCCAAATGGTAACATACCATTAGCTTGGTTGACTCACACATGCAAATGCCTATTTGCATCACACGTGACAAACACTAGAGTGCTATATACGTCTCACACTATTTCCAAGAAAGTACTCCATGGACTTCAAGACTTATTTGAATATAGCAAATAAAGTACATTTATTATTCCTAGCCATAGGATATTTGAACCTTCATTTCGTGTGGTGGTCTCTTGTTGAGGACTTCTGAAGCTAGGGACTTTATCCCTCTTCACCGACCATCCCCTGTCTTAAACGATCGATTAGGCAACCACCCATCATCAACCATTAAAGTTCAATTTTTTAACTGTTTTAATTTTCCTATCTGAAAAATGTAGTAATACTGGTTGTCGTTGTATAGTAAATGCCTCGTGCAATGACAACATCCATTTAGGATGCGTGGTCGCTGATCTGAACAACATAAGTGTCACTTACCCGATATTATTTGTCCATTGCTTATATCTGAGCCCCATCGCAGACCCTGTGATGTTCAAGGATCGTCTATTAAATTATTTGATTGTACTTATAATTTGGAAAGTTTAAGAAATAATGTTACCATTCATTTATTGTCTGCAAACAATGTGATAACTCTATGAAATGAGAGTTATCATGACACTTTTAGACTTAAATTAATATTACTTAGAGAGTAAATGATGTGTTTCTATTGCATTTTTGTTACATTTTGCATAAATATTCATTTTAGTTTAGTCTTAATAAGTTTTGTTCGATTTAAAGTAATTTGTGCTCAAATTGTGTGCAAAATTGTAGGTTTCCAGAAGCTTATAATTCATGGAAGGAATGTTATGCAATAGGCTTGCAAAAATAAGGAAAGAACATGGCTACAAAAGAGTTGAAACAAATCTGGAACAGTGCAGTTGCTATAGATATTGCTGTAGCAACCATTGTTGTAGCAATCCTGGAACAACGACAGAGAAAATTCTGAGCGGGATACTTACAGAATTGCGATTTGCAGTTTCTTAATTTGACTTATGCGCGCCATAGGGTTCCGTTTACCCTAATTTTCAACTATAAAAAAAGCACACATCATAAGGAAAAGGGAGAGCTGTCACCCAAGGAGAAAAACACAAAGAAACAAAAGAAAAAAAAATTCAAGAGAGAAATTAAGGGTTGCCCAAGAGGAGAATTTGCAAAAATCAATTGGGAGCTCAATCCTTCTTATTCTTCTCTTGTTTTCTCGTTTTCTATTTATTTATGGGGATGTGTTTCGTGGCTGAAACTTTGTTCTTTATTTTTCTTTTGCAAATCATGAACTAAATTTATTTGTAGTTGAGTGATAAAAATCTTGATGGTTTATTGACTGGAAATATGTGTTGCTGTATGTTTGCGGTAGCAGTTTGTTTTGATAGTATTTATTTTTATTCATTATTTCGGTTGATCACCCATTTAATGATACTAGATAAGGGAGAGCCGCAAAAGGGCTTATCTTAGTGGAACATATTAGAACAATACTTGTTCTTAAATTGGGTTTCCCGAATTGAGTTCTACTTAAGTCCCAAAAGGGTCATGCTTGATTTAAGATTAGTGATGAACTAAACATAAGGATTCACCTTGTAGGGTAAATAGAACCTAAGCGTGTAATGCTATATCTTATGTTGGTATAACAACTTATCACTGTTAGGTTGCATATAGATATAAGATATCCAACATGCGACGGCTGAGGATGCATAAGGATTCTGCCCAGTGCTTGTAGCAGATGCTACAGCAACCGAGCCAAACATTAGAAAAATAGTCAATACCATTAAGAGAGTTTATTCGCTCAACTACTATATATTCCTATTAGTTTTATCCTTGAGTTTGAGGTGATAATTTACTTTGTTGCATTTTATTTATTGCGTTTTTATTTTAATTAGTATAATAATTTCACCAATTGTTTTATTTTATTTTAGCACAAAAATCTGCACTGTTAAGATTACTGTAGCAAATCTGATAACATCAATTCCTGTGGAGACGATCTTGAATACTCATCACTTTATTTCTTGTTGTGTACACTTGCACATTGACACCAATAGCATTAGTATTTATACATTAACAAGTTTTTGGTGCCGTTGCTAGGGATTGATTGTTAATTGTGATTTGTGAAATTTGTTTTAACGGTGCTAATTTTTTTTATTTTAATTTGTTTATTTTGTTGACATATGTGATCTAACAACCCTTGCATGCGCAAATATAAATCTGTTGACTTCCAGTTTGATCCAGAAATTGAAAGAACTGCAAGGAGATTGAGAAGAGAGCATCGGGAATTACAAGCTGCTGTAGCAATGAATGATTTGCAAGATTTGAGAAACTTAAACCGTAGAGAGAGGATACAACCAGTCAATGTACATGAAGGTCTGAATGGACAATGTGTTCAAAGGCAACCAGGGAGCAACAACATTATTCACATGGCGAACGATAGAGATAGAGCCATTCAAGACTACGCAGTGTTGACTCCTCAAGCCATACATCCGGGAATAGTTAGACCCGACGTTCAAGCTGACAATTTTGAACTCAAACCCGTGATGTTTCAGATGCTTCAAACAGTGGGGCAATTTAATAGTTTACCATCCGAAGATCCTCATCTACACCTTAAGTTATTTTTGGAAGTGAGTGATGCTTTCAAGATTGTTGGAGCATCGCAGGAAGCATTGAGACTCAGACTTTTCCCGTTTTCTTTGAGAGATCGAGCAAGAGCATGGTTGAATTCTCTACCACCAAATTCTATCACTACATGGAGTGACTTGGCTGACAATTTTTTGTTGAAATACTTCCCGCCAACCAAGAATGTAAAGTTGAGGAACGAGATCACATCTTTCCATCAACTTGAAGATGAGAGCTTGTGTGACGCATGGGAGAGATTTAAGGAGTTACTCAGAAAATGTCCTCATCATGGTATTCCTTGCTGCATACAGTTGGAAACTTTCTATAATGGTCTCAACCCAAGCACTAGATTGATGGTGGACGCTTCAGCAAATGGGGCATTGCTATCTAAGTCTTACAATGAGGCTTATGAAATTTTGGAGAGGATAGCCAACAATAACTATCAGTGGCCATCAACCAGACAAGCTGCAGCAAGAGGAACAACAGGAGTTCATAACGTAGATGCCTTGACAACATTGTCAGCCCAAGTAACTTCATTAACAAGGATGGTAAAGGCTATAACTACTGCTCCAGTAACTGTTAACCAAATTTTTTATGTGTCTTGCGTTTATTGTGGAGAAGGGCATTTATTCGACAATTGTTTTAGGAATCCAACTTCAGTCAATTATGTGGGTAGTTTCAATAGACAAAACCAGGACAATCCATATTCAAACACTTACAACCTTGGATGGAGACAGCACCCGAACTTTTCATGGAGTAATCAGCATTAGCCTGCTGTAGCATTCAGTGGACAGAATAGACCTGCTCAACCACCTGGATTTTATCCACAAAATCAAGAGAAAATAAGCATCAACAATGATCAACTCAGCTCCCTTGAAGGTTTGATTAAGGATTATATTGTGAAGAATGAAGCAGTTGTCCAAAGTCATACTGTATCTTTGAGAAACTTGGAAAATCAAATTGGATAGCTTACTGCAGCATTGAGTAACAGACCTCAAAGTAGTTTACCCAGTAATACAGAGGACCCAAGAAGAGAAGGAAAAGAGCACTGCAAAGTGATTAACTTGAGATCTGGAAAGGATGTTCATAGTCCCGTTGGCGTACCAAAAAGAAGAGTTGAGCCCACTTCAATTCAGAAAGAAACTCAAATTGAAAAAGAGTCACAATCCTCCACTTCACAGCACACTGGTGAGAGCAGTCAAGCTACAACATTTGCCGAAAATGATGATCCAACACCTGTGGATAATGAGGCTGTAGCACCAACCCAGAACATGGCAAAAGAGAAGCAGTCTGCACAATCTACTGCAGCACAATAGTTTAGACATCCATCACCATTTCCTCAAAGGTTTCAGAAGCAAAAACAAGACAAGTAGTTCAGCAAAATCTTAGGAGTACTGAAACAGCTACATATCAATACCCTTTTGTGGAAGCTCTAGAGCAAATGCAAAATTATGCGAAATTTTTTAAGGATATTTTGACAAAAAAAAAGAAGACTTGGAGAGTTTGAAATAGTTGCTTTAACACAAAAGTGCAGCCGAATGCTCCAGAGTAAGATACCACATAAGATGAAGGATCCAGGAAGCTTCACAATCCCATGCTCCATAGGCACTAAATACAGTGGCAAAGCACTTTGTGATCTGGGGGCTAGCATCAATCTCATGCCTTTATCAGTGTTTAAGCAATTGGGAGTTGGTGAATGTAGACCAACAACAGTGACTTTACAACTTGCTGACAGATCTCATGCATATCCAGAAGGGAAGATTGAAGATGTGTTGGTGAAGGTGGATAAATTTATTTTTCCAGTGGATTTTATTGTGCTAGACTTTGAGGCAGACAAAGAAGTGCCAATCATTCTCAGAAGACCTTTCTTAGCCATGGGAAAGACTTTAATTGATGTTCAAAAAGGAGAATTAACCATGAGGGTGAATGACCAGCAAGTTACATTCAATGTGCTGGATGCCATGAAGAGTCCCGATGAGATTGAAGATTGTAATTTTATAAGTGTTGTGGACTTTGTTGTAGCAAAGAGATTACACAGTTGCTGCAGTAAGGAAGAAATCAATGCTGTATCATTTGAAGAACTTGATGATGAAGATCATGGAGCAGCTAACATAGCATGGTCAGGGGAGAAGCAACCCTTCAGAATTGACGAGCAAATCTAGCAAAGGGAACTCACGACAAACTAATAAGAATTCAAGGTTAATGGGCCGAGAGTGAAGCACTATATGAGAGATGATGTGAACAACCTAAAGACGGATATGTTCTTGAATGATCTAGGTTGAGCAAACAAGAAAGGTCAGGCTGAAGGACCTAAAATCAAGCGCTAATTGGGAGGCAACCCAATAAGGGAAGTTGTTTTAAGTTTTTAAGGCATTGAATTTAGCTTTTAAATTATTTAATTTGTCTTTTTGTTATTTAAGTGTGCATCTAGTTTTTTTTATGTTTTTGTGTTAAATTACAGTAAGTAAAAAAAATTGTGGGCAAAAAGAGCATGAAGGAATTGTTGTAGCATCACTTACAGCATGACGTATAACAGAAGATTCTCAAACAACAAAGACATTTCTTGTTTTTCCAGCAGCAAATGGATTGATCAAATTTTATGATAAGGAGTGTTTGAGAAGTGGATCAAAGAAGAAGTGACCCTTTACAGCCTATGCTGCAGCAGTGCTTCCAGCAACAGGGCAGTACCCTTAACCGCTAGTTTATTTTACTTCTTGCTGCAAAACTTTTCTTTCATTTAGTTTTAATTTTCTAATTCATTCTGCATGTCCTTTTATTTAGTGTATGCATGTCTGGTTTATGTGGTTTTGTTTTGTGTGCTTGTGAGGACACAACACCACTCAAGTTTGGGGGGGTTGTGTTTCTGAGTGCATGTGTTTATGCTTGTGTTGTGTGAGCTCTGTTATCTAATATTTGTGTATGGATTTGAAAACCTAATGAAGATAAATTGAGTGTTATTCAGTATTTATGAGAAAGCCAAGTAGAGATAGTTATAGATGGAGGTTGAACTTCTGTCCCGACACTTAGACTTTGGTTGAGTTTTATGAGAATGTTGTAGTAGAACCAGGAAAACCCAAAAAAAGAGTAGAAAATATCTCAAGTTTGGGGGAAAATTTTTGTTGGACTGTGCCTATTATGAAATAAATTCTGCTCCAATAGTTTAAGTTGCTGAGTAACCAGGGTTGAGTATGCACCCCATATGCAAACTTGAGTCCAAAGGCAACACGAGCTATGAGCAGTGCTGCAGCAATTATTAAAAAAAAAAGCAAAAAAAAATGGTGATAAAGAGGTCTGCTGCCTAGGATACTGAGTAACCTAGTCTGTTCATGAGCTTCATGTTCAGCCTTAAGTCAAAGGCGTCCAAAGGTATGACCTAGATATAACATCAATGTTGCATTGAAGGGTTTAACTGATAAAAAAATAATTATTATGTTTGTTGTAGCACAGTTTGAGTTTATTTGTGAATTCTGCTCCCCCATACGTGAATACATTTGTGTTCTACCTTTGAATTATATATGTCTGTACAATGCTGTAGCACCTCTGGAATTTGATCAAAGTGGCACACACTCTGGACAGAATGAAGCCTAAGTCTAGAACTAACCTATTATGGCTATGTTGCGTGATTAAGAATGTGATCTGAGGGTTGAAGAATCCTTACAAATTTGATGATAGAGCTAAGTTATTTGTTGAATGATTGTGTTATTGAAGTGTTAGTGTTATTGTCATTACTTGAGGATAAGTAATGGTTTAAGTTTGGGGGTGTGATAACTCTATGAAATGAGAGTTATCATGGCACTTTTAGACTTAAATCAATATTACTTAGAGAGTAAATGATGTGTTTCTATTACATTTTTGTTACATTTTGCATAAATATTCATTTTAGTTTAGTCTTAATAAGTTTTGCTCGATTTAAAGTAATTTGTGCTCAAATTGTGTGCAAAATTGTAGGTTTCCAGAAGCTTATAATTCATGGAAGGAATGTTATGCAATAGGCTTGCAAAAATAAGGAAAGAACATGGCTACAAAAGAGTTGAAACAAATCTGGAATAGTGCAGTTGCTATAGATATTCCTGTAGCAACCATTGCTGTAGCAATCCTAGAACAACGACAGAGAAAATTCCGTGCGGGATACTTGCAGAATTGCGATTTGCAGTTTTCTAATCCGACTTATGCGCTCCCTAGGGTTCCGTTTACCCTAATTTTCACCTATAAAAGAAGCACACATCATAAGGAAAAGGGAGAGCCGTCACCCAAGGAGAAAAACACAAAGAAACAAAAGAAAAACAAGATTCAAGAGAGAAATTAAGGGTTGCTCAAGAGGAGAATTTGCAAAAATCAATTGGGAGCTCAATACTTCGTATTCTTCTCTTGTTTTCTTGTTTTCTATTTATTTATAGGGATGTGTTTCATGGCTGAAACTTTGTTCTTTATTTTTCTTTTACAAATCATGAACTAAATTTTTTTGTAGTTGAGTGATAAACAATCTCGATGGTTTATTGACTGGAAATACATGTTGCTGTATGTTTGCTGTAGCAGTTTGTTTTGATAGTATTTATTTTTATTAATTATTTCGGTTGATCACCCATTTAATGATACTAGCTAAGGGAGAGCCGCAAAAGGGCTTATCTTAGTGGAACATATTAGAACAATACTTGATCTTAAATTGGGTTTCCCGGATTGAGTTTTACTTGAGTCCCAAGAGGGTCATGCTTGATTTAAGATTAGTGATGAACTAGACATCAGGATTCACCTTGTAGGGTAAATAGAACCTAAGCTTGTAATGCTATATCTTATGTTGGCATAACAACTTATCACTGTTAGGTTGCATATAGATATAAGATATCCAACATGCGACGGCTGATGATGCATAAGGATTCTGTCCAGTGCTGTAGCAAATGCTACAGCAACCGAGCCAAACATTAGAAAAATAGTCAATACCATTAAGAGAGTTTATTCACTCAACTACTATATATTCCCATTAGTTTTATCCTTGAGTTTGAGGTGATAGTTTACTTTGTTGCATTTTATTTATTGCGTTTTTATTTTAATTAATATAATCATTTCACCAATTGTTTTATTTTATTTTAGCACAAAAATCTGCACTGTTAAGATTACTGTAGCAAATCTGATAACATCAATCCTTGTGGAGACGATCTTGAATACTCATCACTTTATTTCTTGTTGTGTACACTTGCACATTGACACCAATAGCATTAGTATTTATACATCAACACAATGCCTCAAGATAAACATTATGTCGTGTTTGTGGGTTGAGTGCCCGGAATTTATCGTTCATGGCCTGAATGCCAGAGGCAAGTCATTAGATTTTCGGAGAATTTTAACCACTCTTACCCCACCAGAGAGGAGGCTGAGGAGGCATTTGAAGCATTTCGTCGTGCTGAGGAAGAAATGTGTATGCCGGGTGCTCAGCTGTAGCCGAAACGACATTTGTACAAGGTGCGTTAGAAGGCGAACTGGAAGAAGGAAGCACATCCGATATCAACTTTACACAACGAACGAAATTGGTTGTTTTCATTAGTTCCATTGTATTTGTCTGTGCTGTTTTGATTAAAATACTATGGTAAGACAATCTGTTGTTAAAGGCTTCAATTTCTGTTAAGCGTTGTTGTCGCTGTGTTAGAATTATTAACTTACGAAAAACTAAAGTTAGAAAATCACAGCTTTTATTCTGTGCTAAGTTCATGTATAGCATTCCGGCAGCAGTTTGTCTTCCCTCCAACAAAGTGGGTTATCTAGTGGAGAGTACGTGTTGGGAATGTTGGTGGTTAATATAATGTGGCTATCTTGCAATATTTATCATTAACAGATAACAATAAACGCAAAGACCGACTTCAATGTTACAAAAGTTATTTCTCCGTGAAACATATCCATAACAATTTACTGGGATATGATCATAAAATTATGCAAACATTGTCCACGACAACAATGTCTTATTTCCATAACAACTTACCTTTGTGTTCTCAAACCCGCCTTTCTTCTCTATCCACTTCAGTAACCTCTTTATCTCAGGCCCATTCTATAGTGCTACCGGGCAGATTGATCTATCTTGACAAACGCCTCCGCACACAATTGAGTGAAAGTATAATATCTGAGACAGGAGACAATCATACACACAATATATTTATTTTCAATACACATGGTTTTTTCAAAACAAAATAATACATCCAAATTATCTAAATATTCAGTATATGGGGAGTTAGATAAATTATTTGTTACCTCTAGGTATAGCACACAACCACCAACATATGCAAGATTGTGTTTCTTGTACTTAATTATACCTTACATCAATCTATCGAAGCAAAATGTTGCCCAATTCATCTTCCTTATACAGTTTACATCAATCAAAGAAAATAAAAATGATGAACTGATGTGTACCTCAATTGGAGAACACAATACACTGCATAAAGTAAACAACATAAATGTGACTTTGAAATCATCGTCCGCTTCCCTACAATTACACAAAATATTGGACAATATCTTAATGTTAATTCCACTGGATGTTGCATTAAACTTGTCTAAGTATCCCGCCACTCGTAACCTATCACCCTCTAATTGAATAGGCATTCCCCCATCACTAACTCCCGTTATGTAACTAAAACTATCACCACTAAGCTCTAGCTTAGTACCATTCAATTCTATTGTGTAACTCGTTGTATTTATCCTTTCAACAAACCAACTGCATAGTTTCCTTTTTAGCCTTCCACAGTTAAGCTGAATCAATCTACCCAATCCTATCTCAGATACTACTTGTTTTTGTTCATTTGTCAATCTGCCACCGCAGCTGCAAGCCTATCAGGAGCACACCTGGTGAGAAATTTCACTTTCGCTTCACATTCGATATATTTGTCTGCTCGATAACGCTGACTTGTATATTTAATTTTTCGCTCAGGTGGCAAATTCTTAAATCTTGTCTGATTTGCTTGCGAACCTGAATGATTCCAAATCAAGAGATTAATCCATTTGTCAAAACAACCTAAAATGCATGTTTTGCATTACCAACAATACTTCACGTTTACTCACCTCTTTTGCAATGCATGTCCTTCCGTCCATTGACTTAATTCGCCATACGGCTTCCCCACTAATCAATTGCAATAACCAAAACACAACTCAATATTAGTTATGGAAACACTCTAATTGCCATCTTCGATTGTTATGCAGCTTATTTCATTTCAATTAGATTTATATTATATCACAAAACTTACAAAAAGCTTATGAATCCATAATTGCCCTCACAATATTCCTTTCCTTCAGCATTGTCATCCTCCAAACATTCACTCTATTTGCCGGAATCCCCTTCCTTTCGCTTGCGACTAGCCACCTGATCCATTCGTAGAATCTATTTGCACCATAATCTATTAAATAAATGGGTTTTGCTAATTAAATAAACATGATTATTTTTATCTATGACCTTACATGTTATTATTCTAATCTTATACGTCATTTCAATAGTTGACACATTATTTACAAGTGCTACATCTACTAACTGTGACAAAGTGCATTGGATATACAAGAACCTTACTTTTTCCACCAAAATAAATTGTCCATATTCCATTCACGAAATGAAATCAGCTTAAATTAACATTTATACATTTTAAACAAGTAAATTCTACATTACTTTGGGCCATTCTGTTTTGTCCCCAAAATTTACAACGCTTGCACAGGAACCACCAAATTAGAGTGTTCCAAGAATATGTTATCCAAATATCCTACCTTTTTAACCTTATAAAGTGTTTATTAAGATGCTTCCTACTGGTTCATACATTATTTTCTATCAAAATCCATTTCCATGATGAAGGTTTCCATCTATCAATTGACAGATTACTAACATATTCCCATTTTCTGCTTCTTATTCACAGTTTCTATTTTACAACTAAACCTAACATCCCATGAACATATTTTCTTCTCCGTGCCTACCCAATCAACTATGACCAAATAAATATGCACATGGACACAACTTAACAACGAATTATGAATATCCATCATCAACACATACCTCAACGTTGTAGTAGGCCACTCGCAGACAATTGATTGAAACGAAATTGCGAGCACGTACGACCTCCGAATACAACTCTCCACAAACTTTGTAACCATATATCTATACTCAATTTACTCCAGAACGACTCAAATGCTTGTATTTGAGTCCAAACAACTGCAACTGATGACAACGGCTAACCTAACGGTGTAACTCATTCATCAAATAATTCCCCAATTATGGCAATACTAACCCTAATATGCTTCGTACCCACTGACCCTTTGATTGAATCCTTTGTTTTCTTGTATCAAACCCCAACTTAAGACGATTGAATACTTCGTTACAGCTTTCTCAAAGCAGTTTGAACAAAATAATGTCCCCCACCCTCTCATGTACACTTCAGTCGTGAGGACAAACATGATCTTTTATCATTTTTCTTTTCGTTTGACTAGAACTATTCTTTCAATCGGTTACCCATTTTCCAACGGTTAAATCTCAACTGTCAAATTCCTTTTTGGCTATCTAAAGGCGCATTGACTACAAGACAAACTACTTGGGTACCAAACCCAGGATGCAACATAGTTGGACCCAGATACTAGTACTACAGAATTTGACAAGCTTTTTTTTTTTTGGGTTGGTAGGTTAACAACTTTTTATCGATCTTGGGCCAAATTAAGAGAGAGAGCGAATGGTTGTGCAAAAAAAAGTGTAAAAAAATTTTCATCAACATTATTTTCCTTAATAGTTTTTTATAAGTCCTTAATGGTTAAATACTCTATTGTTATTTTTTTTAAATAATTTAAAAATGTTTAGAGTTTGTTTTTTTAAGACGGCAAATGAGCCCACTCTTTATAAATTAGAATTGGGGTCCAGCTAGTTCCCAACAAACCTCATTTTTTGTCTTTTTCTAATCCCTTTTTAATGGTGCATTTGGGAATGAGGTTGGGCTGTTGTAGCTTAAAAATACAGTAGTAAAGTATTTGGTAAACACTAACTGCTATACCTTAAAAGTTATGTCAAAATGATTTTTTCACTTGTATGATAGAAAATTTATTATTTCTTTAAAAAAATTTATCAAAATTATTATTTAAAATTTATATTTACTACATATTATTCACTTTTGTTTCATCATTATAGTTTTTTTCCATATCAGGTGTAATTTAAAAGTTACAGCACCTCAATCCCAAATAAGACCTAAGATCTAACCCGAAAATAGGTCAATGGCTAAGATGTTTTTGTTTGGTTATTAATATTATTAGTCCCTTATGTTTGCTACAAAATTAGAAAAGCAAAAAGGTTCATAATTTTGATATATAAGTCCAAAATATTTTAAATTTTTTACACTTAAGTCTCTTGACTTGGTTAATTGGACAATTAAAATGACTTATTCATACATTTTGCATTAATATACTCAAATTAAGGATTTCTTTATGATATTGTATGTGTTTTAACAATATTGGTATTGGGGGTTATTATAGACTCTTAGATTTAAGTAAGTTACTTATATTTTTAATCTTTAAAAGAAAATTATTCCTTAATTATTTGTAGAATTGTTTTTAAAATTCATTGCAAACGAAAAATACTAATTTGGTGAAGATAATTTTTGTAATTTGAAATATAATTTTTTGACTTAATTTTTTTAATTTTTACTCTTATGTTTAGTTTTAAATGTCAATTGCATGAATAGTTAATATATTTACTTTTGCAAATAGCGTCTAAAAAAAAAAAGACGAGCTCCGAGAATATTGGAAGTGACGAAAACCTAGGTCTAGGGTTTGACAACCCTAATCCGCCACCATTGCAAGAGGACAGGACGACTAAGAAGGCCCGGTTTAGGGCTGAAGGAACCGATGCTGATAATCCTTATAAACCCTCTTGGAGAGATAAGGCTATGGTGGCAGTCACGGTGATGGCAAGTCAGACAGAAAGTGCAGAGGAAGATTGGGATATTGAAGATGACGATGTGGTTGAGAGAATAGAGGAGGGGATCCCTGCGATATACTTCTCCAAAAGGGTGCAAGAGAAACTGCAACAGCCATAGCATTACTTTGTAATAGTCAAATTGTTGGGACGGCAGATTGGATATCGGGTTTTATGCAATAGGTTGGAGATCCTATGGCGGTCGATGGTAGCTGGTTTTTCCATCATTGATCTAGAAAATAACTATTTTTTGGTCAAGTTCCAAACTGCAGTTGATGCAGAACGTGCCCTAACTGAAGGACCATGGACTGTCATGGGTAGAAACCTTTTTGTTCAACCTTGGACGCCGGATTTTGATTGCCCGGCATGGCGATCCAATATTATGACAAACACAGCTTGCGACGACTTGGCAACAAAATTGGAGAAGTTATTAAAATTGACTATAATATGGAGGACTCTAAGAGAGGGAAATTTGCAAGGCTGGCAGTAAGGGTTTCTCTTGCGAAACCTTTAGTCTCCCAAATTAAGGTGAATGGGCAAATCCAACTGGTAGAGTATGAGAGGCTTCCAATGATATGTTTCTCCTGTGGAAAATATGGTCATTTTACAGAGGAGTGTGGGGAGAAGAATATGATGGAGACTGGTACAGTTAAGATCGTGGCAAATAACGCACCAGTGGTGGCCAACGAAAAGAATAATAAAGTAGCTGAAACGGGAGGGAGCAGGTTTGGTCCTTGGATGGTTGTATCACGCAAAGGCAAACCAAGAAATTATGCTGGCAAGAATTTTTCTCAAGGCACTGTTGAGGAGCAGTCGATTGTGCATCAAAGTAAATCTCACTTTGCCGTGCTTGCATCGCAAGATCCAGAGGACAATGAACATGAGCATGTGGCTACTGACATTCAGGAAAAAGAGACTAGCCATGCAGACCCGAAACAGTCACGTAAACATTTTGCCTTGGAACCCCATGCACCCGAATTCAAACGTAGACACTCCACAAGAATTTCATCAAAGATTACAGACAATGGCAAGTCTCCTACTACAGCCAAAGACACCAGAAATAGTAAGATAGCCGTGCACCCCAAAACCAACATACAAAACCATGTGGCGAGTCCCAATGTGGCTACAATGTCAGCCATGCCACTCGAAACCCAACCTAGCCCCATGATGATCCTTCATCATGCATCCACAACTCTTGACCCTCTAAAGCATACAACGATTGTCTTCCATAACCCAACTTATAAGCCTATAGACCCTAATGAGATGAATGGTGCCAAACTACATCTTTCGAGCCTGGGGACCAAGGGCAACAACTTTCCTTATTCGGGAAATCCTCCAAAATTACACAGTGGTGATACGGATCTTGAAATGGAGGCTAATCCGAATTATGTGGAGGATGAGGAGGATGAAGATACAACAGATAGTGAGGACTCCTTTGTGGAGGATACGCCAATGAATAAGGAGGATAGGATCCATGGATCCGGCCAATAGGGAAGCTCTACCATTTTTTATTTTTATTATGGTTATGTCGATTTCAGTTATGTTTTGGAACGTTCAAGGGGCGGGGGCCTCAGAATTTAGACTTTCATTTGGTGCAATTATTCAATGCTATAAACCCTCTATGGTAGTGATTTTTTAGCCAAGAATTAGTGGCTAAAAAGCTTACAATTTCATTCGAGGCTGTGGTTTTGAGAGATCCCACAGGATCGAAGCGGTGGGTTTTTCTGGAGGAATGTGGATTTTATGGAGGGATTTTATTACAGTAAAGGTAGCCTTAAATCATAAGCAGTTTGTTCACTTTAAGATTATATCTAGCAATGGATTGAAGAGCTGGGTGACTGCAGTGTATGCTAGCCCTATTCCAACAGTCCGGCGAGAATTATGGTATCACCTTGCAAATATTGCTTCTCAAATGACGGATCCGTGGTTGGTGGGCGGAGACTTCAATGCTATCTTATACGCACATGAGAAGAAATGGGCTCTAACCGAACAAGTGGCATTTTTAATTTATTTAATCATTGGTTTCATTCTTGCAGGATGATTGATCTAAATTTTTCAGGCCCTCGTTTCACTTGGTCTAGGGGAAACCTTTCTAAACGACTGGACAGAGTGGTTTGCAATGATGGATGGCTAATAAAACATGCAAATAGCAGTGTCATGCATCTTCCAAAAATTGATTCCGACAATTGGCCTATCTAGTCAAATTTCAGAATGTGGATTCAAGGAATGGGGGCCCGAGGCTGTTCCGATTTTTGGCTACATGGCTCACGGATGAGAGGTTTGGGAGCTTTGTGAATGGTAGCTGGAATAAGAGAGCTAATTTTCTCGAGGCGGTGGCTGACTTTACTAAACAAACTAGGCAATGGAACAAGGAAATTTTTGGAAATATTATTTATCGGAAGCGGAAATTGTTGACTAGAATAGGTGGGATCCAACGAATTTTGG
The DNA here is from genome assembly GCF_022201045.2 of Citrus sinensis. Taxonomy (NCBI): domain Eukaryota; kingdom Viridiplantae; phylum Streptophyta; class Magnoliopsida; order Sapindales; family Rutaceae; genus Citrus; species Citrus sinensis. The sequence goes on from NC_068563.1 coordinate 21,024,355, forward strand.
AAACAAGCCTAATCATAGCCTTACTAAACTTGAAGTTAAACTTCAGAAGGAGATCGAAGAGGTTCTCACTCAGGAAGAATTATTGTGGCTTCAGAAATCCATGAGAGATTGGACTTTGTATGGTGATCGTAACACTGCATATTTCCATCAAAAAACTCTAACCAGGTGTCGTTAGAATCAGATTACGGTAATTCAAAATGAGACTAGGCAATGGCTATATGACGTCGAGATCATTAAGCAACTTGCAGGAAGATTTTTTTCGGAGTTATACACACCTGAACAAGGGGTGCATAGCCCATATACTGTCATGGGGTGTTTCCTTGTGATCTCTGATGATATTTGCTTAAGTTTGATGGCTGCTGTAACAGATAAAGAAGTTAGACGGACTATTTTCAGTATGAGTCCCTTCAAAGCTCCCGGAGTTGATGGCTTTCATGCTGGTTTTTACCAAGCGCAATGGAGTACAGTTGGTATGTCGTTGTGTTCTTTCATTAAGAATTTTTTTAATTCTAATCATATCCCTGCAGAGATCAACAGAACCTTGCTGGTCCTCATCCCTAAAGTTGACCATCCAACAAGCCTCAAGATGTTTCAGCCGATCAGCCTTTGCACAGTTCTGTATAAGACAATGACAAAAATTATTGCAAACAGGCTACAGGCTCTTCTTCCAGATCTCATTAGCCCCCAACAAACCAGTTTTGTACCGGGTCGACATATTACGGAGAATATTGTTATTGCTCAAGAGGTAATCCATACAATGAAGAAAAATGTGGTGGGTAAAAGAATGATGGCGGTTAAAGTGGACTTGGAAAAGGCTTATGACCGATTGCGTTGGTGCTTTATTCAGGAAACTTTAAAGGAAGTTGGGCTTCTGGAGCGATTTATTCATCTCATAATGGAGTACTTGTCCACAGCCCAAATGAATGTTTTGTGGAACGGAGAAATGACTGAAGATTTTCGGCCAGGGAGAGGAATTAGACAAGGAGACCCCCTTTCACCTTATATTTTTGTGCTTTGTATTGAAAGATTAAGCCATGGTATTATTCAGGCGGTTAATCAAGGTAGATGGAAGCCCATTCGGCTGACTAGAATTGGCACCCCTCTAAGTCATTTGTTTTTTGCGGATGACCTGCTTCTTTTCTTGGAAGCAAATTACGCCCAAGTTGATGTGTTGAATGACGTGGTGGAGAATTTCTGTAGGAGCTCGGGCGCTAAAGTTAGTAAAAAAAAGACCCAAATTTTCTTCTCCAAAAATGTCCCGGTCACTTTAGCTAGTAGAATTGACAAGGCTTTAGGTTTCTCGATTACAAGTAATTTGGGAAGATATCTTGGCATGCCTCTTCTGCATGATCGGGTTTCTAAGAAAACGTATCAGAGTATCATTGACAAAATTGATCAGCGGCTATCAGGATGGGCAGCAAAGCACTTGTCTTTAGCAGGGCGAGTTACTCTTGCTCAATCGGTGCTTCAGGCAATTCTGATTTATGTTATGCAGACCACGTATCTCCCGTCTAGTGTCAGAGTTAAAATTGATCAACTCTGTAGAAGATTCATTTGGAGTGGAGCTGGTTCTCAACGTAAGTTAAGTCTGGTTAGCTGGAACAACATTTGTAGACCCAAGAGTCATGGAGGGCTCGGCTTCAAGGACATGGAAATTATGAACAAAGCTTTATTAATGAAAGTGGCTTGGGATCTATTCATAAATCCTAGCAAGCTGTGCTCCTAGGTTTTAATATCTAAATATGTTGCGCTTAGTGATATTCCTATTACTGATGTTCCAACTAAAAATTGTTCTTATTTATGGCGTTCTATGGGTAAGATTTGGAAAGACTTCCAAAAGGGTTTGCGTTGGAGTATTGGAAATGGCCAAAGGGTGAAGTTTTGGGATGATATTTGGGCTACTAATTGAAATACAAGTGTGCAACCCAAGAGAGGGGGTGAATTGGTATTTTAAAAATTATCCTAACAAAGTCACACAATAATCCAATCTAATGCCTTAATAAATTCAAAAGTAATAAGTTCAATAAAAGCGCAATAACAAATGAGTAAGAGAGAAGAGAAACAAACACACGAATTTTTACGTGGTTCGGCAATCCCCGCCTACGTCCACGCCTCTAACCGATCCAAGCTTGAGGATTTCACTATCCAAGCCTTCCAAGGCTTCAAACGTTTACAATTGACTTCAAGGTGTCAATAAACCTTTACAACAAAGAGATTATCTCCCAATCTCTTCACTCAAGTGTCTCACACACTCAAACACTTACAATTAAGATGAAGAAATGAAAGTTACAACAAAACTCACTCAAAGAGTAGATATTCAAAATAAAGAACAAGAGATGATTCAATGTTTTATGATTTGCGAATTGAGAGCTCAAGATATCTCGTGTGCTTTTTGTTTTTGCTTACTAGAGAACTTGAAAATGAATTGGATTTGAGTTTATATAGTTTGAGTCCAAAAACTAGCCGTTATGTCTTTTCTGATGATAACCGGCTTGCCGCTTTCGGATTCCGGTTAGTCGCTTTTATGTTACCGTTACAACAAAAATTTGAATTTCAGAACATCCGGCATGCTGCTTTTCATATCCGATTAGCCGCTTTAGAAATCCGGTTAGCTGCTTTCGAAATCCGGATAGCCGCTTTTATTCCAGTAGCTTACTGCCCAAAATCCAGCTAGCCGTTTGTCACATCCGGTTAGACGCTTGCTACAGTAACTGGTACAGTGCACTATTTTCAAAAATTACAGTTTGACCCCAAAACTTTATAAAACTATATTATGGCGCACAACGTTATATTGTTTTGCAAATAGGTCCAATTTCAGAATTTTTAAATAATGCTTTGTCAATCCCAAAAATTTCTGAAATTATGATATCACCCAAACTATGTGAAATTATAGAATGACCCAAAATATTTAAATACTTTCAAATAGGTCCAAATCCGAAATTCAAAACAATATTTATTAAAATCAAAGATAGTAAACTCTTTCAATTAAACCATAAACTTGAAAAATAAATAATTTCATAAAATCATTTTTTCATTAAATATAAAACATTTATAATGTGAAAATAATGATTTATTTAAAATGTATAAAAAATAATTTGAGCTTAAAAGATTAATCATTCTTAATCTTGTTTGTTATCATCAAAATCAACATTATGAAAACATATATGTTAACAATCTCCCCTTTTTTTATGATGACAAATATTTTATGTATTTAAAGAATGATTCCACAAATTGCTCCCCCTAAATATAATCTTCTCTTACAATTTGCCAATTAGCTAAATTAACAAATTTAAATACAAGCATTTTTCTCCCCCTTCATCATCAAAAAGAAAACTTAATTGGCAAAGAAAAAGAGTAGCAAATTTTTATAAATTTAAAAACATGTATTCTTCTCCTCCTTCATCATAAAAAAAAAAATTAGTGGAAAAGAAAAAGAGTAGCAAATTTGTTACCCGTGTTGTCCGAGTAAAAATTTCGATAGAATCTCCCCCTAACAATAAGCATCACCTCAAATACAAGTTTAGTAATATCACTCCCAAATTATCATCATCACATAATCCATCAACCATAAAATGATTATGAACTATTATTCCATTAATTACTAAATCAGCAACTTATAATGTTAAATCATGATATAAAACAATGATGAAATCAAATCATCATCATATCCCAAAATCATCAAAATCATCACCATAATCGCATATCAATCATCAAAACAATACTCAAAGTGCATATTATTCTCCTCCTTTTGACAACATCGAAATGATATATTACTTTGTCTCTCTCTTTGGACAACAAAAAAGTTCAAAACGCATATTATCCAAAATCATATTGTATGCTCCCCCTAAATATATGGCCAATTTAAAATTTTAACCAAAATGATTTTATCCAAAAACATATCATATTTATTCTTATCCAACTCACTTAAAGCATTCTTCCTAGGAATGAATGAACCATCACAAACTATTTTCCATATTTCATAATCTAAGGCTTGTAAAAATATTCTCATCCTAGTTTTCCAATAAGGATAATCATTTCCATCGAAAAATGGAGGTCTAGTGGTAGATTGGCCTTCCATGATGGTTGATCAAATTTGAGTTGCTATGGATCTTTAACTCTAGACGGTTAAGTCTACGCAAGAGCACCTCGCTCTGATACCAAATGAAATACAAGTGTGCAACCCAAGAGGGGGGGTGAATTGGTATTTTAAAAATTATCCTAACAAAGCCACACAACAATCCAATCTAATGCCTTAATAAATTCGAAAGTAATAAGTTCAATAAAAGCACAATAACAAATGAGTAAGAGAGAAGAGAAACAAACACACGAATTTTTACGTGGTTCGGCAATCCCCGTCTACGTCCACGCCTCCAAGCGATCCAAGCTTGAAGATTTCACTATCCAAGCCTTCCAAGGCTTCAAGCGTTTACAATTGACTTCAAGGTATCAATAAACCTTTACAACAAAGAGATTATCTCTCAATCCCTTCACTCAAGTGTCTCACACACTCAAACACTTACAATTAAGATGAAGAAATGAAAGTTACAACAAAACTCACTCAAAGAGTAGATATTCAAAATAAAGAACAAGAGATGATTCAATGTTTTATGATTTGCGAATTGAGAGCTCAAGATATCTCGTGTGCTTTTTGTTTTTGCTTGCTAGAGAACTTGAAAATGAATTGGATTTGAGTTTATATAGTTTGAGCCCAAAAACTAGCCGTTATGTGTTTTCTGATGATAACCGGCTTGCCGCTTTCAGAATCCGGTTAGCCACTTTTATGTTACCGTTACAACAAAAATTTGAATTTCAGAACATCCGGCATGCCGTTTTTCATATCCGATTAGCCGCTTTAGAAATCCGATTAGCCGCTTTCGAAATCTGGATAGCCGCTTTTATTCCAGTAGCTTGCTGCCCAAAATCCGACTAGCCATTTGTCACATTTGGTTAGCCGCTTGCTACAGTAACCGATACAGTGCACTATTTTTTAAAATTATAGTTTGACCCCAAAACTTTATAAAACTGTATTATGGTGCACAACGTTATATTGTTTTGCAAATAGGTCCAATTTCAAAATTTCTAAATAATGCTTTGTCAATCCCAAAACTTTTTGAAATTATGATATCACCCAAACTATGTGAAATTATAAAATGACCTAAAATATTTAAATATTTTTAAATAAGTCCAAATGGGAATTGGTTGTGGAACATTTTCAGCTCTTTGTTGAATAACCATGATGTTTTAAGGATTGCTTCCATGGCTCCTCCGTTGGCAATGAGAGGTGATGATAGGGTGTATTGGGGTGTTTCAAATACTGGAATTTTTACAGTCCAATCAGCTTACCATGTGCTTACAAATCTTTGTCCCGTTGAAGACAGTCAAGACTGGCAGCATTTGTGGCAATGGAAGGGGCCTCAAAGCATAAGAATTTTTTTATGGTTACTATGCCATGATCGATTGAAGACGGGATATGAGCTTGCTAGAAGGCATCTGGACATTGATCCGTTATGTGGGAGGTGCCATGCAGAAGTTGAGAGCTCTTTGCACGCAATCTGGGATTGTGCATATTCTATAGGTATTTGGAGGAAGCTTGTTCCCGTGCCAAGACAACATGACTTTTTTAGTTATCCTCTTCGACAATGGATCATGACGAATCTTAGGAGAAGGCCCTGTGATATGGGGAGTTTATTTTGGCCGGTTATGTTTGGTGTTGCTGTTTGGAGAATTTGGTACTGGAGGAATCAGGTGATGTTTAATAACAAGAGCTGGAATGGTGATTTGATCGTTCGGGATATTAAGGCAAGGGCTGAGAATATTTGTTCTACCCTCTTAAGCATAGTCTATCGAAGAAATGCAAGGCTTCAAAAATGGATTCGTTGGGCTCCTCCACCATAGCCGTTCTTGTGCTTAAATATGGATGGTGCAAGAAAAGGAAATGGAGATGCGGGTGCATGTGGTCTGCTGCGGGACTGCCATGGTAGGTTTATTCATGGTTTCAGCGCAAATCTTGGAGTGTGTTCGGTTATAAAGGTTGAACTTTGGGGCGTTTTGCATGGGTTAAGAATGGTTTGAGACCTTGGCTATCGATGTATCCAAGTTGGAATAGATGCATGTAGTGTGGTGCAGCTTATAAAGGAGAATAATGCTAATGTCAACGAATTTTCGAATATAATCGAGATGATTAAGGAGCTAATGAGGAGGGATTGGAGTATTCAAATTGATCACATTTACCGCGAAGCAAATTCGGCGGTTGATTTCCTGGCTACGCATGCTTTGAGATTGCCTGTTGGAGTGCATTTTCTAAATTCTGTCCTTTTAGGGTTGAGCTCTATTTTGTATTCGGATATGTATGGGGTGGCACACCCCCGTTTTGTGCCCCTCTAGCTCTTCTCTTTTAGAGCCCTCTTTTTATAAAAAAAAAAAAATAGATTTACTTTTGGATACTGTAATTTAGAAACTAATACTAAATTAATCATGATTGATGTATCAAGAAATTTAAAATAATCAACTTACGAATGAATTGACATATGTGAACAAATTTATGCCTCTATTGTCTAATGCAGATATAATATTGCAATATATTAGTATAACTTTTTTTGTTTATATTTGAATAGAGAAAATTAAAGAAATTGTGATTTGTTAGGATACTGTAACATACAAAGTATATTTTTTTAGCTTTTTGCCTTATTTAATTAGTAAAAATCTCAATCTAATCTTTTTTAACTGGTGAAATTCATTTTACCCAATAAAGTTTGATATTTAACTTAATTTTAATTAATTACTATAAATAATTGGATCTCATGCATTGGTTTTATCCCACCATTGATACTGAAGTTTTAGTCCAGCACCATAAAGGGACCCATTAAGGATTTCTTTAACTTTCTTTTTAATTAACTAATTTAATATATAGTCGCACTATATATTAATTACAAATCAGATTTATGGTAAATGTGAATATGAATTTAATCTCATGTTCTTAATCTGTAGTTTATTTTTTTGTTTCATAATACTTATTTATTATACAGTCAATAATTTGAATATGTAATAAAAATATATTAATTTGCTAATAGTATTAATAATGTGTTACACATTTGGAATTGAAATTTAGTGAGGATGTAAATAATTTAATTAATTTTTTATATATTATTTTAATTTATTTATTTAGTAAAAATAAAGAAATTAGTTTTAATAAGGATATATTTGATATTTAGGTAGGTATATACTATATTAATTTTTCTTTTTTAAATTTTGATGATGGGTGTATGAATTAATAATTAAAAAAATAGCTGAACCGTTTAAAGTTTGATATGAATTTAAAAAAATTTAGAACAAGCAAGATTAAAGAGTTCAATTTTAGAAATATGTCATTGTTTTAAATTTTACAATAAAACATGAATTGTAGTATAGTTTTGCCCTAATTTGGAATAATATAAAATGACAAAATATTAAAATCAAAAGAAAAATCACGAAACAAGTGGAAGTATGGTATATATTTTATTACTGAAATTCCGGGGAAATTTTGTTTTCTAATATGAAGATGCTAGATCCATTATATTCTAGTAGCATTGCCATTATTCAAGGAGATGATTGCTGTCTTCATCACCTAATTTAATTAAACAAAAATTATTGCAAGAGTAAATATTTTTCTTCCTTCTTATTTAAATTATGAAAACCAATGAACATTGGAGTTGGTGGTAAATGGTAAGGATGATTTTCCAGGAAATGACTAAAATTATTAAGAAAAGACAAGTGGGATTTATGCATTTTTAATAATGGTATGATTGGCATCACCGGCTAGCCAGCGTACAGATACATAATTTAACAAATTTATTAATTAATCAATAAGGACATTAAATTCATGGATAGTTGTAGAATTCGTTAATTTCCAAATCGATTTGCATTCTAAGAGTGAGAGAGAAAGTAAAGAAGCATTCTAAGAGTGAGAGAGAAAGTACAGAAGCATTCTAAGAGTGAGAGAGAAAGTAAAGAACCAAGATAGAGAGAAAGAGATGGAGATTGAGCGGTACCATATCCACGAGCACCCTTTAACACTGTGCGAGATTGAGGGTCTTAATGAACCTCCTTGCTCTGTCTGTTGCACCCGATCCTCTTTTCACGGCTACAATTGCAGTGACTGTGAGTTTCTTCCAGAGAAATTGTTAGGAAATTGGTGGGTGAAGTAGGACCGCAGATAAAATGAAATTGGAAATAAAATAAAGAACAAGCACAATAGAGGACACCAGAAATTACGTGGTTCGGCTTTTAGCCTACGTCCACGGACAAAGACAGAAGGAAATATTTTACTAGTGAAAAGGAGTTACAAGTATTGTAGTATTTTAGCTTACTACCCAAAATCCCAATACACCCAAACTCTCAAATCACTAAAATAAGAGCTTATAAATGCAAGCTCTTAAACTCTCTCTCAACTCCCTAAATTGCTCTCTCAAGATTGGATGAAAAATGAGGGTGGGAAGCCCTCTTTATATAGCCAAAATTTTGGCTCCCTTTTTTTTTTTTTTTTTAATAGAGTCATTCAACACGGCACCACCAATAATGGCGGGCCGTGTTGAATGTTGAATGGTTGGCACCGGCCATCTAGATGGCCGGCGCCAACCATGACTTTCAACATTCTCCCACTTAGAGATTAGAGTGAAAAACAATCAATCTCCACACCATCCTTTCTGCTTCGCCATAATCATGTTGCCTACGTTTCTGCTAGGCCACAAGAGGATCTACTCCAAATAAACTTGTCAGCATTTATTGGCTTGGTCAAAACATCTGCTAGGTTCTCCTTCGTATGGATTTTCTGTAAATCCACACTTCCGTCTTCCACTACTTCTCGAACGAAGTGATACTGAACTCCTATGTGCTTTGTTCTGGAATAAAAGGTTGGATTCCTTGCAATGTGCAAGGTACTCTGACTGTCACAAAACACAGGAATTTTCTGTTGTTTGTGCTCGAGCTCCTCCAATAACCTTTGTATCCAAATAGCTTCCTTACAAGCTTGTGTAGCTGCCATATATTCTGCTTCTGTTGTAGATAAAGCCACAACGGTCTGCAGTTTCGAAACCCAGCTTACAGCTGCTCCTGCAAGTGTAAACACATAACCAGTAGTGGATTTTCTTTTATCAAGATCTCCTGCAAAATCTGAATCCACACAGCCCCTGACAGTAAACTCTGATCCTCCATAACATAATGCAACATCTGAGGTTCCTCTAATGTATCTCAGAATCCTCTTCACAGCTATTCAATGCTCTCCACCACGATTCGCCATATATCGACTGACTGCTCCCACTGCTTGTGCAATGTCCGGTCTTGTACATATCATAGCGAACATTAAACTTCCCACTGCTGATGCATACGGTACTCGAGACATCTCCTTCCTCTCCACTTCATTGCTAGGACACATACTTGAGAATAATTTGAAATTAACAGGAAGTGGGGTAGAAATTGACTTACAATCTTGCATGTTGAAGCGTCGCAAGATTTTCTTCAAGTAATTTTTCTGCGAAAGCCAAATCTTCATGTTATTTCTATCTCGGTGTATTTGCATCCCTAGAATCTTATTTGCTGGTCCCAAGTCCTTCATTTCAAACTCCCTAGCCAACTGTGCCTTCAATTCTTGGATTCGATCTTTGTTGGGCCTGCTACCAACATGTCATCCACATACAACAGCAAAATAATGAAATCATTATCTTCAAACCTCTTGTAATATGCACAATGGTCTGAACTAAGTCTGTTGTATCCAAGGCTCATTATGAAGGAATCAAATCTCTTATACCAACACCTCGGCGCCTGTTTGAGACCGTATAGAGATTTGTTCAACCTGCAAACCAAGTTCTCCTTTCCTGTTTCTACAAAACCTTCTGGTTGGAGCATATATATTTCTTCTTCAAGTTCTCCATGAAGAAATGCAGTTTTAACATCTAACTGCTCTAGATGTAGGTCAAATATAGCACACATTGCCAAGACTATTCTGACTGTTGTGAGTCGAACCACCGGAGAAAATATCTCGTTGAAGTCAATACCTTCTTTCTGAGCATATCCTTTCACCACCAATCTTGCACGATACCGCTCTACTTGGTCATTTCCATCACGCTTGACCTTGTAGACCCATTTGTTTCCAATGGCTTTTCTTCCACGTGGTAGTGGTACAAGTTCCCATGTCTTGTTCTTGTGTAGAGTTTCAATTTCTTCCTGCATTGCTGTCATCCACAAAGCAATATCTGAGCTTTCTAAAGCTTCATGGAAAGTTGAAGGCTCTCCATCCTCTGTTAGAAGACAGTATGCAACGTTGATCTCTGTGACATACTTCGAGTACCACGCCGGCGGTCGTCTCTCACGAGTTGACAAACGAACTTCTAGAGCCTCAAAGTCGACTAGTTCTTGTTCTTCGTGCTCTGGTGCTGCTTCCAAAGAATCTGAATCTTCTGGATTATTTTCGACATATACCGGTACAGTCTCTAACTTTTCTTTTGTAGTGCCACTATCCTCATCTCTCCTTTGCAGTTGATTTTCTACAAAGATAACATCTCTGCTGATGACGATCTTGTGGGCAGTGGGTTCCCACAGACGATACCCCTTTACTCCATCAGCATACCCCAAGAAGATACATCTTCTAGATTTTGCATCCAGCTTTGTTCTTTCTTGGGCATTGTACATCACGTACACAGGACATCCAAATGCATGTAGGTAGGAATAATCAGCTGGCTTTCCAGTCCACATCTCCATCGCCGTCTTCAACCCAATAGCTGTAGATGGCGATCGATTTACTATATAACAGGCAGTTTTGGCTGCTTCTGCCCAGAATGAATTGGGTAGACCAGCAGTCCTCAACATAGCTCTTATTCTTTCTGTAAGAGTTCTGTTCATCCGCTCTGCCACTCCATTTTGTTGAGGAGTGTATGCCACCGTGAACTGCCTCTGAATACCTTCTTGCTTACAGAAAGCAAGAAACCCACCGTCTGTATATTCTCCACCATTATCTGTCCTCAAGCACTTGATCTTTTTACCAAATTCAAGTTCCACCCGTGCTTTGTATTCTTTAAACACAGGAAATACATCTGACTTTTTCTTAATTGGATACACCCAACATCTTCTGGAATAATCATCAATGAAAGTCACCATGTACTTTGCACCTCCCATGGATATATCCGGTTATTCCCAAACATCAGAATGAATCAAGTCTAGAATGCATTTACTTCTAGCAATAGATCTACTGAATTTTAATCTATGCTGCTTACTTATAACACAATGCTCGCAAAATGGTAAACTTACCGATTTGAGCCCCGGAAGCAATTTTCGCTCAGAGAGAATCTTCAAGCCTTGTTCTGACATGTGGCCGAGTTTGAGATGCCACATCATCGTTGATTCTTCTCCATTTGACGCGACACACGCATCAGCCTCCTGTAGTGTTTCTCCTTTAAGCATGAATAGATTAGCACCGATCTTCTCTGCCTTCATCAATACAAGCGCGCCTTTAACGATCTTCATAATTCCATTCTCCACATGAGTTTTGCACCCATGATTGTCTATTTGTCCCAAAGACAATAGATTTTTCTTCAGGCCGTTGACATGTCGTACCTCTCCAATTGTGCGAATTGTACCATCAAACATTTTTATTTTGATAGTACCAATACCAGCGATCTCCAAGGCATGATCGTTACCCATATATACAGATCCTCCTGAGATAAGTTCATATGTGTGGAACCATTCTCTCCTAGAGGTCATGTGCCAGGTAGCTCCTGAGTCTATAAGCCAGACATCAGAAAGTCATTTTCTGCCTTCTGAAACAGTTATTGCCTCACTGTAGAGAATTTCGCCATCATCCGAGGTACTTGCTACACACCCTTGAGCATTTGATGACTCAGGTTCTTTGCCCTCTCTTCTCTTCTGGTTACTCCAACACTCTTTCTTGACGTGCCCTTTCTTGCTACAGTTGTAGCATTTAACATTCTTTTTACTTCTAGATTTTGATCTACCATGATTTTGACTCCCACTGGGGCCACGTTCCGTTGATCTCCCTCTCGTCACCGATAGCGCTTCTGCTTGCTGTGAACTTACTTGTCTGTTTTCCTTATTTTTCCGCCTGCTCTCCTCATTTAATACGGAGGCTGCAACATCGTCGAAAACTAGACTCTCCACTAGATTGTTGTTTGTCAGGTTGATGATGAGTTGATCATACGAATCTGGTAGACTTTGAAGTAAAAGCTCTGCACGTTCATTCTCCTCTATATTATAACCCAACGTTGTAAGTTGTGAAAATAGAGTCTTCAAGGTGTTGATGTGGTCGGTCACCATTGTAGATTCCGCCATTCGAAGAGTATAGAGTTTCCTCTTCAAGAAGATTTTGTTGTGTAGTGACTTGGCCTCATACAATTTTATGAGAGTATCCCATATTTCCTTCGCCGTATTTTTCTCTGCCACACTGGATAATACTCCATCCGCAAGTGCCAAGTGTAGATCAGAAATGGCGTTGCCGTCTACCTCGTTCCACTTATCATCAGTTATCTCCATGGGCCTTTCTCCAATTGCTGCCAAACAATTATTTTTCCTCAATACAGCTTTCATCTTCATTTTCCATAACAAAAAATTATTTCCGTTAAACTTCTCAATTTCATACTTTGCCGCCATTTTGTTGATAAATACTGCACACAAGCTAGTATACCACCTTGAATAGTTGTGAGTATGTGTGAGAATGCACACCAGGAAAGTTCCCAGGAAAGACTGGAGGGGTCACAATGGTCCCACTTAAAACCCAGACTCCTTAAGCTCTTATCGCCTTTGTGACAGAACTTTCCTAGACATGTACAAAACCACAGTTGCTTTACTCACACCATTATTCCCTGCTTTGCACCGGAAAATTTTTGGATCGCTTCCACCGTTTCACGTGAATAGTACCGTATACGTGAACAGTACCGTATATGTGAACAAACCCGTATACGTGAACAGCACATTATACATGAATAGTGTCGTATACGTGTACAGTGCCGTATACGTGAATAGTACCCCTTACGTGAATAGTTCCGGACTCTAAAACTACAACCAATAGCTCTGATACCACTGTTAGGAAATTGGTGGGTGAAGCAGGACCGCAGCTAAAATGAAATTGGAAATAAAATAAAGAACAAGCACAATAGAGGACACCAGAAATTACGTGGTTCGGCTTTTAGCCTACGTCTACGGGCAAAGACAGAAGGAAATATTTTACTAGTGAAAAGGAGTTACAAGTATTGTAGTATTTTAGCTCACTATCCAAAACCCCAATACACCCAAACTCTCAAATCACTAAAATAAGAGCTTATAAATGCAAGCTCTTAAACTCTCTCTCAACTCCCTAAATTGCTTGTGTGTTCTCTTTGGGGGCATTTCTTGTTTGTGCTTAAGCCCCATTTGGGTTCTCTTGGAAACAATGAGTCTTTAAATTCTGAAGGGTGGTGGCGATGGCAATGTTTTCAATGGAGTTCATCAAGGGATGAACTTTATGGCTCCTTCTTCTCATCTTTCTCTGTCAAACACTTTTGGGACTAAAAATCCTGAAACTGGGTTTCAGATTTTGAGCCCTTGTCCTATGGAGATAAATAAGAAACCATGGGAAGCTAGGAGAATCTGTGTTGAGGAGAGAGATGGGGTCTTTAGTGTTCATAAAAATAAGGGGCTGTCTTTGGATTTGGGCGAGGAAGTTGAGGATGTTATCAAGCGCCCTGTTTCTGGAAAAAATGGCCACACTAAGCTCTGTACTAGAGGCCACTGGAGGCCAGCGGAAGATGCCAAGCTTAAAGAGCTAGTTGCTCAATATGGTCCTCAAAATTGGAACTTGATCGCTGAGAATCTTGAAGGAAGATCAGAGAAGAGTTGCAGATTGAGATGGTTTAATCAGCTGGATCCAAGAATCAACAGGAGGGCTTTCAGTGAAGAAGAAGAAGAGAGGCTGTTAGCTGCTCATAGGTTGTACGGTAACAAATGGGCCATGATTGCCAGACTGTTCCCCGGAAGAACTGATAATGCTATCAAGAATCATTGGCATGTGATCATGGCTAGGAAACAAAAAGAGCAATCCAGCATTTATAGGAGGAGAAAGCCCTCTTCTGGTCCTTTCCAAAACAACAGTATTAATATCAATAATGCTAATGCTAGTAGTGATGAATCAACTATCTCAAGCAACAATGAATCTGCTTCAACAATCACTGATCTTTCACTCACTCCCTCTTCAGCTAAAGTGTCTCCATGATACTTCACTAAGTTTTCTCTAATGGGTCGTTCATCATCTGGAGAAAAGGAGATTACGAAGGGATGTGGAGATGTTGACAAAATTTATGACACAGGCTATGAGTTTTATCAAGCTGGGCCTATAGGAGGAGTGGTTATGAATGTGGACCAGTCTGGCCAGACAGATTCAAATTCAGAAGTCTCAGCAAATAAGTTAGTAGGCAACAACAACTCCAACAGCAACAAGGTCAATCTCTCTATGTATGGGGAAAATGAGACTAGCTATGAGAAGATCAACATGCCCTTCATTGATTTCCTTGGAGTTGGAGCTGCTTAAGAAAAGTTTTGGGTATTAGAAAAAATCAAAAATTCAGAAAATCAATCAGCCAGTGAAAGAGAAGCAAGCAACCAATGAGTTAAGTCCAAGTCTGCAATAGCAGGTCTTTTCTCTACAATCTTTAATGTACAGTAGTATCAGTGCAGTTAGTTCCATAAATGGCAAAAGAGAGTAACAGTAGAAAAGATTAAAAAAATAGAGAGAGAGATGAGTAGTTGTTACAAGTTATATAATAATTCTCTGAAACTTGTAGTAGTTTTGGACTTATCCAAGCTAGCTAGCAGGCTTTGTTATTCTCTGCAAATTTTATGTCAATTTTCTGCAGTGTGTTGAATGACTCCATTAAAAAAAAAAAAAAAAAAAAAAAAAAGGGAGCCAAAAATTTTGGCTATATAAAGAGGGCTTCCCACCCTCATTTTTCATCCAATCTTGAGAGAGCAATTTAGGGAGTTGAGAGAGAGTTTAAGAGCTTGCATTTATAAGCTCTTATTTTAGTGATTTGAGAGTTTGGGTGTATTGGGATTTTGGGTAGTGAGGTAAAATACTACAATACTTGTAACTCCTTTTCACTAGTAAAATATTTCCTTCTGTCTCCGCCCGTGGATGTAGGCTAAAAGCCGAACCACGTAATTTATGGTGTCCTCTATTGTGCTTGTTCTTTATTTTATTTCCAATTTCATTTTAGCTACGGTCCTGCTTCACCCACCAATTTCCTAACAGTGGTATCAGAGCAGATCGAAGCCAAGAAACTCAAGGCGCACTGGCTTCTGCTCTTCCAAGTTAGATCTCCGATTTCCCAAAGGCACAAAAAGCTCGGCGTTGGTCCTCAATCAGGTTACTTTCAGTCTTCATTTCAAATTCTGACGAGGCTAGTTTAGTTCGGTTAGGAGGATGAATTTTCTGCTGCGTTCTACTACTACGCAACACGTGGCCGCAGAACAGGTTAGTGTGCAGCAGGAGTCTCCCGCGGACACGAGTTTTGTGCCGAAACCTGCATCGACCTTGGAAGGTCTTATAACCGAGGATCCGTTTCCGCTGTATTCATCTTCTGATGATCGCGATGGAGAGAGTGATGGCGTTGGAGCAGAAGCTAGCGGCATTGCAAGTTCCAGCTGCAAGAATGACACTTCTGTTGTAGAAAATCACACTGATGTTTCTGAAGACAGAAGGAAATATTTTACTAGTGAAAATGAGTTATAAGTATTGTAGTATTTTAGCTCACTTCCCAAAAACCCAATACACCCAAACTCTCTCAATCACTGTAACAAGAGCTTATAAATGCAAGCTCTCTAAACTTTCTCTCAACTGCTAGATTGCTCTCTCAAAAGGAATGCATAAACTCTTCATCTGCACTTCTATTTATAGCAAACTAGTGGCCAAGAAAATCAAAGCCGTGTTCACCAAATTCTTCATCAAAATCGTGTGCATCAAATTCAATCTTCAAACTTGTTACAAGCTGACCATTCTTGTCAAAGCTTCTAGATGCAGCCATGCCAAACACTTCTAGATGCAACCAACTTTGACATTCTCCCACTTGGAGATTAGATTGAGAGTCAATTAATCTACACACCATCATTTCTGCTTCGCCATAATCATGTTGCCTACGTTTCTGTTAGGCCACAAGAGGATCTACTCCATAAAAACTTATCAATATTTATCGGCTTGGTCAAAACATCTGCTAGGTTCTCTTTGGTATGGATTTTCTGCAAATCCACACTTCCATCTTCCACTACTTCACGAATGAAGTGATACTGGACTCCTATGTGCTTTGTCCTGGAATGAAAGGCTGGATTCCTTACAATGTGCAAGGCACTTTGACTGTCACAAAACATAGAAATTTTCTATTGTTTGTGCCCAAGCTCCTCCAATAACCTTTGTATCCAAATAGCTTCCTTGCAAGCTTGTGTAGCTGCCATGTACTCTGCTTCTGTTGTAGATAATGCCACAACGGTCTGCAGTTTCGAAACCCACTTGTTGCGGAAACGTGCGTTGAGCAATTACTAATACTGCAACTTCTGGAGAAATATAAATGTGGTGATAAACAAATGCAAAGAAAATAGGACACAATAAATTACATGGTTCGGCGTAATGCCTACGTCCACGGGCAAAATTTGGAAGATAATTTTACTAACAAATTGGAATTTACAAAAGTGGGAAAAACTCACAAAACCCACAACCCCAATACACCCAAATAGAACCTCACTAGAACACTCAAGTGGAAGCTCTCTCAAATTCTCTCAAAGAACTTACTTGCAATTGCTCTCTACTTCTCTCTAATTGGGATGATTAACAAATGAGGAATTGCCTTCTATTTATAAGGAAAATGGGGTGCACTATTGCACCAACCCCAACAAAGTTGTCAACATAAATTAGGCACCTACCTTGTGAATTTGTCTTCAAATTTGCTTCTTCAAAGTTGAATGCATGCACGGCCACAACTTGTCAAATATTTGTGCCACCAACCTCCAATTTGTCAAGAAAAAACCGTGTGAAAATAAGCTTTGTGGGCTAACTTTTCAACAATTCTCCACCTCGGCGAAAATTTAGTAAATCTGAGCCGACTATCAACAAACTACCTTCCAGTTTCTGCCGTCTCTAATTGCTTTTAAACTTGTAGGATGTTGATCAAGTTTAGATAATGTTCAAACTTGATCGTCGTCACCACCTTAGTCAACATATCTACAGGATTCTCTGCAGTCTTGATTTTTTTAAGAAGAATCTTCCCCTCATTAATAATTTCCCGCACAAAGTGAAATCGTACATCGATGTGTTTCGTACGCGCATGATAAACTTGGTTCTTCGTTAAGTGAATAGCACTTTGACTATCGCAATACACATTAATGTACTCCTGTGCCAATCCCAAGTTTTCAAGCAAACCTTGTAACCAAATAGCCTCTTTAACAGCCTCTGTAATTGCCATGTACTCGGCCTCTGTGGTCGACAGTGCAACTGTAGACTGTAGTGTACACTTCCAACTAATTGGCCCTCCAGCAAAAGTAAATACATATCCGGTGGTTGACCGTCGTTTGTCCAAATCACCAGCATAATCAGAATCAACGTACTCGATCACACCTTGACCAAGTGTATCGTCTCTTTCAAACAGTAAACCAATATCCACGGTCTTCTGAATGTACCATAGAATCCATTTTACAGGTTGCCAATGTCCTTTACCAGGATTATGCATAAATCTGCTCACAATACCAACTGCATGTGAAATGTCAGGCCTTGTACACACTATTGCATACATCAAGCTACCCACTGCATTTGAATACGGAACTTGTAACATGTATTCTCGTTCTGCATCTGTTGAAGGAAATAATTGTGCAGAAAGCTTGAAATGAGAAGCCAACGGGGTACTTACAGGTTTTGTCTGCTTAGTCATACCAAACTGCTGTAGTACCTTCTTTAAATATTGCTTCTGAGACAAGCTTACTTTGCCACGAGCTCTATCTCTGCATATCTCCATGCCAATAATCTTCTTAGCTTCACCTAGATCTTTCATCTCAAACTCTTGGTTGAGTTGAGTTTTCAACTTCTCTATCTCATCTTTGCTCTTCGATGCTATTAGCATATCATCGACATACAATAGCAAATAAATGAAAGATCCTTCTTGTAGCTTCCGAAAATACACACAATGATCAAATTTGTTTCTTGTGTACCTTTGCCCTTTCATAAATTGATCAAATCGCTTGTACCACTGCCTCGGAGATTGTTTCAACCCATAAAGCGACTTTGTCAATTTGCAAACCCAATTTTCTTTTCCAGCAACCTTGTATCCATCTGGCTGAGTCATGTAGATTTCCTCTTCCAAATTACCGTGTAAAAATGCAGTTTTTACATCAAGTTGAACTAGTTCAAGATCAAATTGCGCAACCATGGCTAGCAAAATTCGAATAAAATGCAGTTTTTACATCAAGTTGAACTAGTTCAAGATCAAATTGCGCAACCATGGCTAGCAAAATTCGAATAGACGAATGCTTCACAACTGGAGAAAATACCTCATTGTAGTCTATTCCTTCCTTCTGAGCGTAACCCTTCGCTACCAATCTAGCCTTGTATCTGAAATACAAGTGTGCCACCCAAGAGGGGGGGTGAATTGGATTTTTAAAAATTATCCTAGTCAAACCACACAACAATTCAATCTAATGCCTTAATCAAATTGAAAACAATAAATTCAATCATGCACAATATTAAAAGAGTAAGGGAAGAGAAAACAAACACAAAGATTTTTACGTGGTTCGGCAATCCCCGCCTACGTCCACGCCTCCAAGCTCACCGGGCTTGAGGATTTCACTAAGCTAGCCTTCCAAGGCTTCAAACGCTTACAATTGACTTCCAAGGTGTCAATGGACCTTTACAACAAGAGATTATCCCCAATCTCTTAACCCAAGTGTATCCCAACACTTACAATCACTCAAAGTAGAAGATTACAAATTATTTTTCTCTCACACAATATTTAAGATTACAAATCAATGCCCAATGTGTGAATAGATGAAGAGAGAATGTGTTTAAAGCTCAATGAAGATTGTATTCTCGAATATAAGCTCAATGATTGTGTTGTGATCCATCTTGTTTGAATTTGGATGAGCTTATTTATAGTTAGAGCTGAAAATCTAGCCGTTACAAACTGTCGGACAGAAAACGGTTCGCCGTTAACCATAAACGGTTAACCGTTTCGTTTGGTCAAAGTTACCGTTGGGCCAAATTTCAAATAAACGGTTAGCCGTTTAGGCTTACCCTTTCGCCGTTAATTTCCAGAAACCTGCAAAACAAATTTGGTTTAACCGTTCTTACTAAACGGTTCAAGGTTACCAATATGGAAATAATCGGTTAACCGTTTTCAGTAAACGGTTCACCGTTAGTTTCCAGAATCATCATTTTAACAATACTTTGCAGAACATGCTTTCTGGAAATTATCGGTTAGCCTTTTTTAAATAAACGGTTAGCCGTTTGCTACAGTGATTGCTACAGTAACCTGCACAGTTCATTTTTTTCTGAAATTACAGTTTGACCCCAAAACTTTACAAAACTGTACTATAACCCAAAACGTTATGAAACTTTACAAATAGGTCCAATTTCAGAATTTCTAAGTAATGCTTTGTTAATCCCAAAACTTTTTGAAATTATGTTATAGCCCAAAATGCTATGACACTTTTCAAATAAGTCCTTCACCAAAATTTCAAGCAATACTTGTTTATTTCAAAGTTTTCAAAATGTTTCAATTAAACCATAAACTTTGAAAAACAACCAATTTCATAAAATCATTTTTCCATTAAATATGAAACATTTATAATGTGAAAATAATGATTTATTTAAAAAGAATAAAAATAATCAATTTCATAAAATCATTTTTCCATTAAATACAAAACATTTATAATGTGAAAATAATGATTTATTTAAAAAGAATATTAAATAATTTGAGCTTAAAAGATTAATCATTCTTAATCTTGTTTGTTATCATCAAAATCAATATTATGGAAACATATATGTTAACAGTATCGAATTTCATTTTTACGAGGAAATCCTTCCTTTTTTGCATATACCCATTTGCACCCAATTGCCTTTTTTTCCTTGGGCAGTGTAACTAACTCCCAAGTTTTATTTTTGTAAAGAGACTGCATTTCTTCGTTCATTGCTTTCTTCCACTGTATACTTTCTGGATTACTTACTGCTTCTCTATAAGTGGAAGGAACATCATCATCTACAATTGGAAGTGCATAGACCACCATATCAACAAAGCGAGCAGGTCTGCGAATCTCTCTGTGTGGCCTTCTATATGCAATTGAATCATGTTGCTGTGAAGGTTCCTGGGTCAGAACCTCTTCATCATTTTCGGTCGATGGAGAATCACTATCCATCTCATCAACACCAGCTGGATTAGCTTTAACTTTTTCAAACTCCACCTGCTACAAAGTGTTACTGGTCTTGTCATCCTCTTGAGAATCTTTTTGTTTCAACATGGTTGATTCATCAAAAGTTACATCTCTGCTGAAAATAATCTTCTTCGTTACAGGACACTAAAGACGATATCCTTTTACTCCACCAGTTATACCCATGAACAATGCTTTCTTTGCTCTTGGGTCTAACTTAGATTCTTTTACATGATAATAAGCAGTGGAACCAAAAACATGTAAAGAATTATAATCAGTAGCAGGTTTACCAGTCCACATCTCCATGGGTGTTCTGCCCTCAATTGCAGTTGATGGCAAACGGTTGATTAGATGGCACGCATAGACAACTGCCTCAGCCCAAAACTCTTTGCCCAATCTAGCATTGGACAACATACACCGAACTTTCTCCAGTATAGTCTGGTTCATGCGTTCTGCCACCACATTCTGTTGTGGTGTATCTCGAACAGTGAAATGTCGTACAATACCCTCATCTTGGCATATTTGAAGAAATGGATCGTTCTTGTACTCACCACCATTGTCTGAGCGAAGTCTTTTGATCTTTCGACCAGTCTGAGTCTCGACCATTTTCTTCCATTTCAGAAATATGCCCAAAACTTCATTTTTGTTCTTCATCAAATACACCCACACTTTTCTTGAATAATCATCAACAAAAGTAACAAAATAGTGCATACCTCCCAAAGAAGCTGTTTTGGTAGGTCCCCACACATCACTGTGAACATAGTCCAGAATTCCTTTTGTATCGTGAATTGCTGAACCAAACTTTACCCTTGTCTGCTTGCCCATAATACAATGTTCACAAAATTCTAATTTGCAAGAATTTGTATCTTTCAATAAGCCTTGCTTCGCTAAAGTCTGCAAAGCTTTTTCACCAGCATGTCCCAAACGCATATGCCATAACTTGGTTGCTTCTGAATCTGCATCTTTTTCAGAAACTGTTGATGCTGATCCAATAACTGTACTTCCTTGGAAATAGTACAAGTTATTTCTTCTTGTGCCTTTCATTACCGTCAGCGCCCCAGCTACTACCTTCAACAATCCATCTCTTAAAGTGATTGTGAGCCCTTTAGATTCTAGGACTCCTAATGAGATGAGATTTTTCTTCAAGCTTGGTACATAGCGAACATCTGTCAAAACTTGGATTGAGCCATCATGATTCTTTAATTGGATTGTACCTATTCCCATGGTTTTACAAGCATTGTCATTGCCCATAAAAACAACTCCACCGTCTAGCTCCTTGAAGTTAAAAAACCAGCCCTTGTTAGGACACATATGATAAGTACAACCTGAATCCAAAATCAACTCATCTAAGTGACATATCAATGTCATGCCAACCAGACTAAAGTCTGACTCCTCATCATGCTCTGCTACACATGCATCAGAAGTAGCCTTGCCCTTTTGTAACTTAGGACAATTCTTTTTCCAATGCCCTTTCTCACGACAAAAAGCACATTCATCTTTGGCAGGTCTCCCTTTAGACTTGTTCCTTTTTCCAGGTTTGCGGCTTTGTGAACGACCTCTCGCTGTCAGTGCTTCTACAATTGTATCTCTGTAATCCTTTCTATCTTTCTTTCTGGTCTCAGACTTGTACAATGCACTGCATACAGCATCGAATGTGACACTGTCCTTCCCATGAAGCAAAGTAGTGGTGAGATGATCATATTCATCAGGAAGGGAATTCAATAACAACAATGCCTTATCTTCATCTTCAAATCTCTCATCCAGATTTAGCAAATCTGCTAATATCTTGTTGAATGAGTTCACGTGGTCATTCATTGACATGCCATGTGTATATGTAAATCGATAGAGTTTCTTTTTCATATAAAGCCTATTTTCAAGACTTTTCTTCATATACTTTTCTTCCAGTGTCTCCCACAATTTTTTTGCCGATGTCTCCCTCATGACAGAGTATTTCTGATCTTTAGCCAGACATAGGCGAATAGTACCACATGCCTGTCTATTGATTTTTATCCACTCCTTGTCATCCATCACGTCAGGCTTTTCTTAGAGAGCAATGTCCAACTCTTGTTGACATAAGACATCTAACACCTCACATTGCCACATACCAAAATTATTGGTACCATCGAATTTCTCCACTTCAAACTTTGCATTAGTCACAGTAGTTCTCGCTGATGAAGACGACGACAATGCCTCTGCCATCCTTTTTATCTCAAATGATCAGTTTCTTCAACAACTATTTACACTTAAAAAACAACCTCTATGATGTTTATTTCGCGTGAATAAATGCACCAGGAAAGTTCCCAAGAGACTGGACGGGAACTCGGTCCCAATTAAAAACCAGAATCCTTAGACTCTTATCGCCTTTGTTGACAGAACTTTCCTAGACATGCAAAAATACACACTACTTACAATAGATCATCTCCTAAGTATAAATGATTGTCTCCACCGTATTTGTGAACAATACCATATATAGGAATAGTACCGTATACGTGAACAGTACCGTATACATGAATAGTACCGTATCCCCCCAAGTACGAACCGTCGGCTCTGATACCACTTGTTGCGGAAACGTGGGTTGAGCAATTACTAATACTGCAACTTCTGGAGAAATATAAATGTGGTGATAAACAAATGCAAAGAAAATAGGACACAATAAATTACGTGGTTCGGCGTAATGCCTACATCCACGGGCAAAAATTGGAAGATAATTTTACTAACAGATTGGAATTTACAAAAGTGGGAAAAACTCACAAAACCCACAACCCCAATACACCCAAATAGAACCTCACTAGAACACTCAAGTGGAAGCTCTCTCAAATTCTCTCAAAGAACTTACTTGCAATTGCTCTCTACTTCTCTCTAATTGGGATGATTAACAAATGAGGAATTGCCTTCTATTTATAAGGAAAATGGGGTGCACTATTGCACCAACCCCAACAAAGTTGTCAACATAAGCAGGACCGCAGCTAAAATGAAATTGGAAATAAAATAAAGAACAAGCACAATAGAGGACCGCAGAAATTATGTGGTTCGGCTTTTAGCCTACGTCCACAAGCAAAGACAGAAGAAAATATTTTACTAGTGAAAAGGAGTTACAAGTATTGTAGTATTTTAACTCACTACCCAAAACCCCAATACACCCAAACTCTCAAATCACTAAAATAAGAGCTTATAAATGCAAGCTCTTAAACTCTCTCTCAACTCCCTAAATTGCTCACTCAAGATTTGATGAAAAATGAGGGTGGGAAGCCCTCTTTATATGGCCAAAATTTTGGCTCTCTTTTTTTTTTTTTTTTTAATGGAGTCATTCAACACGGCACCACCAATAATGGCAGGCCGTGTTGAATGTTGAATGGTTGGCACCGGCCATCTAGATGGCCGGCGCCAGCCATGACTTTCAACATTCTCCCACTTGGAGATTAGAGTGAAAAGCAATCAATCTCCACACCATCCTTTCTGCTTCGCCATAATCATGTTGCTTACGTTTCTGCTAGGCCACAAGAGGATCTACTCCAGCTAAACTTGTCAGCATTTATTGACTTGGTCAAAACATCTGCTAGGTTCTCCTTCGTATGGATTTTCTGTAAATCCACACTTCCGTCTTCCATTACTTCTCGAACGAAGTGATACTGAACTCCTATGTGCTTTGTTCTGGAATGAAAGGCTGGATTCTTTGCAATGTGCAAGGCACTCTAACTGTCACAAAACACAGGAATTTTCTGTTGTTTGTGCCCGAGCTCCTCCAATAACCTTTGTATCCAAATAGCTTCCTTGCAAGCTTGTGTAGCTGCCATATATTCTGCTTCTGTTGTAGATAAAGCCACAACGGTCTGCAGTTTCGAAACCCAGCTTACAGCTGCTCCTGCAAGTGTAAACACATAACCAGTAGTGGATTTTCTTTTATCAAGATCTCCTGTAAAATCTGAATCCACATAGCCCCTGACAGTAAACTCTGATCCTCCGTAACATAATGCAACATCTGAGGTTCCTCTGATGTATCTCAGAATCCTCTTTACAGTTATCCAATGCTTTCCACCAGGATTCGCCATGTATCGACTGACTGCTCCCACTACTTCTGCAATGTCTGGTCTAGTACATATCATAGCGAACATTAAACTTCCCACTGCTGATGCATACGGTACTCGAGACATCTCCTTCCTCTCTGCTTCATTGCTAGGACACATACTTGAGGATAATTTGAAATTAACAGGAAGTGGGGTAGAAATTGACTTACAATCTTGCATGTTGAAGCGTCGCAAGATTTTCTTCAAGTAATTCTTCTGTGAGAGCCAAATCTTCCTGTTATTTCTGTCTTGGTGAATTTGCATCCCTAGAATCTTGTTTGTTGGTCCCAAGTCCTTCATTTCAAACACCCTAGCCAACTGTGCCTTCAATTCTTGGATTCGATCTTTGTTGGGACCTGCTACCAACATGTCATCCACATACAACAGCAAAATGATGAAATCATTATCTTCAAACCTCTTGTAATATGTACAATGATCTGAACTGAGTCTGTTGTATCCAAGGCTCATGATGAAGGAATCAAATCTCTTATACCAACACCTCGGCGCCTGTTTGAGACCGTATAGAGATTTGTTCAACCTGCAAACCAAGTTCTCCTTGTAGGATGTTGATCAAGTTTAGACAATGCTCAAACTTGATCGTCGTCACCACCTTAGTCAACATATCTGCAGGATTCTCTACAGTCTTGATTTTTTTAAGAAGAATCTTCCCCTCATTAATAATTTCCCGCACAAAGTGAAATCGTACATCGATGTGTTTCGTACGCGCATGATAAACTTGGTTCTTCGTTAAGTGAATAGCACTTTGACTATCGCAATACACATTAATGTACTCCTGTGCCAATCCCAAGTTTTCAAGCAAACCTTGTAACCAAATAGCCTCTTTAACAGCCTCTGTAATTTCCATGTACTCGGCCTCTGTGGTCGACAGTGCAACTGTAGACTGTAGTGTAGACTTCCAACTAATTAGCCCTCCAGCAAAAGTAAATACATATCCGGTGGTTGACCGTCGTTTGTCCAAATCACTAGCATAATCAGAATCAACGTACCCGATCATACCTTGACCAAGTGTATCGTCTCTTTCAAACAGTAAACCAATATCCACGGTCTTCTGAATGTACCGTAGAATCCATTTTACAGCTTGCCAATGTCCTTTACCAGGATTATGCATAAATCTGCTCACAATACCAACTGCATGTGAAATGTCAGGCCTTGTACACACCATTGCATACATCAAGCTACCCACTGTATTTGAATACGGAACTTGTAACATGTATTCTCGTTCTGTATCTGTTGAAGGAAATAATTGTGCAGAAAGCTTGAAATGAGAAGCCAACGGGGTACTTACAGGTTTTGTCTGCTCAGTCATACCAAACTGTTGTAGTACCTTCTTCAAATATTGCTTCTGAGACAAGCTTACTTTGCCACGAGCTCTATCTCTGCATATCTCCATGCGAAGAATCTTCTTAGCTTCACCCAGATCTTTCATCTCAAACTCTTGGTTGAGTTATTGGTTGTATTTTTTGAGTCAGGAACTATTCACGTAAGGGTACTATTCACGTATACGGCACTATACACGTATACGACACTATTCACGTATACTGTACTGTTCATGTATACGGGTTTGTTCACATATACGGTACTGTTCACGTATACGGTACTATTCACGTATACGGTACTATTCACGTGAAACGGTGGAAGCGATCCAAGAATTTTTCGGTACAAAACAGGGAATAGTGGTGTGAGTAAAGCAACTGTGGTTTTGTACATGTCTAGGAAAGTTCTGTCACAAAGGCGATAAGAGCTTAAGGAGTCTGGGTTGTAAGTGGGACCATTGTGACCCCTCCAATCTTTCCTGGGAACTTTCCTGGTGTGCATTCTCACACATACTCACAACTATTCAAGGTGGTATACTAGCTTGTGTGCAGTATTTATCAACAAAATGGCGGCAAAGTATGAAATTGAGAAGTTTAACGGAAATAATTTTTCGTTGTGGAAAATGAAGATGAAAGCTGTATTGAGGAAAAATAATTGTTTGGCAGCAATTGGAGAAAGGCCCATGGAGATAACTGATGACAAGTGGAACGAGGTAGACGGTAACGCCATTTCTGATCTACACTTGGCACTTGCGGATGGAGTATTATCTAGTGTGGCAGAGAAAAATACGGCGAAGGAAATATAGGATACTCTCACAAAATTGTATGAGGCCAAGTCACTACACAACAAAATCTTCTTGAAGAGAAAACTCTATACTCTTCGAATGGCAGAATCTACAATGGTGACCGACCACATTAACACATTGAAGACTCTATTTTCACAACTCACAACGTTGGGTCATAATATAAAGGAAAATGAACGTGCAGAGCTGTTACTTCAAAGTCTACCAGATTCGTATGATCAACTCATCATTAACCTGACGAACAACAATCTAGTGGAGAGTCTAGTTTTCGACGATGTTGCAGCCTCCGTATTAAATGAGGAGAGCAGGCGGAAAAATAAGGAAAACAGACAAGCAAGTTCGCAGCAAGCGAAGGCGCTATCGGTGACGAGAGGGAGATCAACGGAACGTGGCCCCAGTGGGAGTCAAAATCAGGGTAGATCAAAATCCAGAAGTAAGAAGAATGTTAAATGCTACAACTGTGGCAAGAAAGGGCACGTCAAGAAAGAATGTTGGAGTAACCAGAAGAGAAGAGAGGGCAAAGAACCTGAGTCATCAAATGCTCAGGGGTGTGTAGCAAGTACCTCGGATGATGGCGAAATTCTCTACAGTGAGGCAACAACTGTTTCAGAAGGCAGAAAACGACTTTCTGATGTCTGGCTTATAGACTCAGGAGCTACCTGGCACATGACCTCTAGGAGAGAATGGTTCCACACATATGAACCTATCTCAGGAGGATCTGTATATATGGGTAACGATCATGCCTTGAAGATCGCTGGTATTGGTACTATCAAAATAAAAATGTTTGATGGTACAATTCGCAATATTGGGGAGGTACAACATGTCAACGGCCTGAAGAAAAATCTATTGTCTTTGGGACAAATAGACAATCATGGGTGCAAAACTCATGTGGAGAATGAAATTATGAAGATCGTTAAAGGAGCGCTTGTATATATGAAGGCAGAAAAGATCGGTGCTAATCTATTCATGCTTAAAGGAGAAACACTACAGAAGGCTGATGCGTGTGTCGCATCAAATGGAGAAGAGTCAACGATGATGTGGCATCTTAAACTCGGCCACATGTCAAAACAAGGCTTGAAAATTCTCTCTGAGCGAAAATTGCTTCCGGGGCTCAAATCGGTAAGTTTACCATTTTGTGAGCATTGTGTTACAAGTAAGCAGCATAGATTAAAATTCAGTAGATCTATTGCTAGAAGTAAATACATTCTAGACTTGATTCTCTCTAATGTTTGGGAATCACCGGATATATCCATAGGAGGTGCAAAGTACATGGTGACTTTTATTGATGATTATTCCAGAAGATGTTGGGTGTATCCAATTAAGAAAATGTCAGATGTATTTCCTGTGTTTAAAGAATACAAAGCGCGGGTGGAACTTGAATCTAGTAAAAAGACCAAGTGCTTGAGGACAGATAATGGTGGAGAGTATACAGACGGCGAGTTTCTTGCTTTCTGTAAGCAAGAAGATATTCATAAGCAGTTCACAGTGGCATACACTCCTCAACAAAACGGAGTGGCGGAGTGGATAAACAGAACTCTTACAGAAAGAATAAGAGCTATGTTGAGGACTGCTGGTCTACCCAATTCATTCTGGGCAGAAGCAGCCAAAACTGCCTGTTATATAATAAATCGGTCGCCATCTACAGCTATTGAGTTGAAGAGGGCGATGGAGATGTGGACTGGAAAGCCAACTGATTATTCCTACCTACATGCATTTGGATGTCCTGTGTACGTGATGTACAATGCCCAAGAAAGAACAAAGCTGGATCCAAAATCTAGACGATGTATCTTCTTGGGGTATGCTGATGGAGTAAAGGGGTATCGTCTGTGGGACCCCACTGCCCACAAGATCGTCATCAGCAGAGATGTTATTTTTGTAGAAAATCAACTGCAAATGAAAGATGGAGATGATGGCACTGTAAAAGAAAAGTCAGAGATTGTGCCGGTATATGTAGAAAATAATCCAGAAGATTCAGATTCTTCGGAAGCAGCACCAGAGCACGAAGAACAAGAACTCGTCGAGTTTGAGGCTCCAAAAGTTCGTCGGTCAACTCGTGAGAGACGACCGCCGGCGTGGCACTCGGCGTATATCACAGAGATCAACGTTGCATACTGTCTTCTAACAGAGGATGGAGAGCCTTCAACTTTCGATTAAGCTTTAAACAGCTTAGATGTTGCTTTGTGGATGACAGCAATGTAAGAAGAAATTGAAGCTCTACACAAGAACAAGACATGGGAACTTGTACCACTACCACACGGAAGAAAAGCCATTGGAAACAAATGGGTCTACAAGATCAAACGTGATGGCAATGATCAAGTGGAGCGGTATCGTGCGAGATTGGTGGTGAAAGGATATGCTCAGAAAGAAAGTATTGACTTCAACAAGATATTTTCTCCGGTGGTTCGACTCACAACAGTCAGAGTAGTCTTGGCGATGTGTGCTACATTTGACTTACATCTTGAGCAGTTGGATGTGAAAATTGCATTTCTTCATGGAGAACTTGAAGAAGAAATATATATGCTCCAACTAGAAGGTTTTGCAGAAAAAGGAAAGGAGAACTTGGTTTGCAGGTTGAATAAATTTCTATACGGTCTCAAACAGGCGCCGAGGTGTTGGTATAAGAGATTTGATTCCTTCATCATGAGCCTTGGATACAACAGACTCAGTTCAGACCATTGTGCATATTACAAGAGGTTTGAAGATAATGATTTCATTATTTTGCTGTTGTATGTGGATGACATGTTGGTAGCAGGTCCCAACAAAGATCAAATCCAAGAATTGAAGGCACAGTTGGCTAGGGAGTTTGAAATGAAGGACTTGGGACCAGCAAACAAGATTCTAGGGATGCAAATACACCGAGACAGAAATACCATGAAGATTTGGCTTTCGCAGAAAAATTACTTGAAGAAAATCTTGCGACGCTTCAACATGCAAGATTGTAAGTCAATTTCTACCCCACTTCCTGTTAATTTCAAATTATCCTCAAGTATGTGTCCTAGCAATGAAGTGGAGAGGAAGGAGATGTCTCGAGTACCGTATGCATCAGTAGTGGGAAGTTTAATGTTCGCTATGATATGTACAAGACCGGACATTGCACAAGCAGTGGGAGCAGTCAGTCGATACATGGCGAATCTTGGTGTAGAGCATTGGATAGCTGTGAAGAGGATTCTGAGATACATTAGAGGAACCTCAGATGTTGCATTATGTTATGGAGGATCAGAATTTACTGTCAGGGGCTGTGTGGATTCAGATTTTGCAGGAGATCTTGATAAAAGAAAATCAACTACTGGTTATGTGTTTACACTTGCAGGAGCAGCTGTAAGCTAGGTTTCGAAACTGCAGACCGTTGTGGCTTTATCTACAACAGAAGCAGAATATATGGCAGGTACACAAGCTTGCAAGGAAGCTATTTGGATACAAAGGTTATTGGAGGAGCTCGGGCACAAACAACAGAAAATTCCTGTGTTTTGTGACAGTCAGAGTGCCTTGCACATTGCAAGGAATTCAGCCTTTCATTCCAGAACAAAGCACATAAGAGTTCAGTATCACTTCGTTCGAGAAGTAGTGGAAGACAGAAGTGTGGATTTACAGAAAATCCATACGAAGGAGAACCTAGCAGATGTTTTGACCAAGTCAATAAATGCTGACAAGTTTATCTGGAGTAGATCCTCTTGTGGCCTAGGAGAAACGTAGACAACATGATTATGGCGAAGCAAAAAGGATGGTGTGGAGATTGATTGCTTTTCACTCTAATCTCCAAGTGGGAGAATGTTGAAAGTCATGGCTGGCGCCGGCCATCTAGATGGCCGGTGCCAACCATTCAACATTCAACACGGCCTGCCATTATTGGTGGTGCCGTGTTGAATGACTCCATTAAAAAAAAAAAAAAAGGGAGCCAAAATTTTGGCCATATAAAGAGGGCTTCCCACCCTCATTTTTCATCCAATCTTGAGAGAGCAATTTAGGGAGTTGAGAGAGAGTTTAAGAGCTTGCATTTATAAGCTCTTATTTTAGTGATTTGAGAGTTTGGGTGTATTGAGGTTTTTGGTAGTGAGCTAAAATACTACAATACTTGTAACTCCTTTTCACTAGTAAAATATTTCCTTCTGTCTTTGCCTGTGGACGTATGCTAAAAGCCGAACCACGTAATTTCTGGGGTCCTCTATTGTGCTTGTTCTTTATTTTATTTCCAATTTCATTTTAGCTGCGGTCCTGCTTATGTTGACAACTTTGTTGGGGTTGGTGCAATAGTGCACCCCATTTTCCTTATAAATAGAAGGCAATTCCTCATTTGTTAATCATCCCAATTAGAGAGAAGTAGAGAGCAATTGCAAGTAAGTTCTTTGAGAGAGCTTCCACTTGAGTGTTCTAGTGAGGTTCTATTTGGGTGTATTGGGGTTGTGGGTTTTGTGAGTTTTTCCCACTTTTGTAAATTCCAATTTGTTAGTAAAATTATCTTCTAATTTTTGCCCGTGGACGTAGGCATTACGCCGAACCACGTAATTTATTGTGTCCTATTTTCTTTGCATTTGTTTATCACCACATTTATATTTCTCCAGAAGTTGCAGTATTAGTAATTGCTCAACCCACGTTTCCGCAACAAGTGGTATCAGAGCCGACGGTTCGTACTTGGGGGGATACGGTACTATTCACGTATACGGTACTGTTCACGTATACGGTACTATTCCTATATATGGTACTGTTCACAAATACGGTGGAGACAATCATTTATACTTAGGAGACGGTCTATTGTAAGTAGTGTGTATTTTTGCATGTCTAGGAAAGTTCTGTCAACAAAGACGATAAGAGTCTAAGGATTCTGGTTTTTAATTGGGACCGAGTTCCCGTCCAGTCTCTTGGAAACTTTCCTGGTGCATTTATTCACGCGAAATAAACATCATAGAGGTTGTTTTTTAAGTGTAAATAGTTGTTGAAGAAACTGATCATTTGAGATAAAAAGGATGGCAGAGGCATCGTCGTCGTCTTCATCAGCGAGAACTACTGTGACTAATGCAAAGTTTGAAGTGGAGAAATTCGATGGTACCAATAATTTTGGTATGTGGCAATGTGAGGTGTTGGATGTCTTATGTCAACAAGAGTTGGACGTTGCTCTTGAAGAAAAGCCTGACGTGATGGATGACAATGAGTGGATAAAAATCAATAGACAGGCATGTGGTACTATTCACTTATGTTTGGCTAAAGATCAGAAATACTCTGTCATGAGGGAGACATCGGCAAAGAAATTGTGGGAGACACTGGAAGAAAAATATATGAAGAAAAGTCTTGAAAATAGGCTTTATATGAAAAAGAAACTCTATCGATTTACATATACACATGGCATGTCAATGAATGACCACGTGAACTCATTCAACAAGATATTAGCAGATTTGCTAAATCTGGATGAGAGATTTGAAGATGAAGATAAGGCATTGTTGTTATTGAATTCCCTTCCTGATGAATATGATCATCTCACCACTACTTTGCTTCATGGGAAGGACAGTGTCACATTCGATGCTGTATGCAGTGCATTGTACAACTCTGAGACCAGAAAGAAAGATAGAAAGGATCACAGAGATACAATTGCAGAAGCACTGACAGCGAGAGGTCGTTCACAAAGCCGCAAACCTGGAAAAAGGAACAAGTCTAAAGGGAGACTTGCCAAAGATGAATGTGCTTTTTGTCGTGAGAAAGGGCATTGGAAAAAGAATTATCCTAAGTTACAAAAAGGCAAGGCTACTTCTGATGCATGTGTAGCAGAGCATGATGAGGAGTCAGACTTTAGTCTGGTTGGCATGACATTGATATGTCACTCAAATGAGTGGATTTTGGATTCAGGTTGTACTTATCATATGTGTCTTAACAAGGGCTGGTTTTCTAACTTCAAGGAGCTAGACGGTGGAGTTGTTTTTATGGGCAATGACAATGCTTGTAAAACCATGGGAATAGGTACAATCCAATTAAAGAATCATGATGGCTCAATCCAAGTTTTGACAGATGTTTGCTATATACCAAGCTTGAAGAAAAATCTCATCTCATTAGGAGTCCTAGAATCTAAAGGGCTCGCAATCACTTTAAGAGATGGATTGTTGAAGGTAGTAGCTGGGGCGCTGACGGTAATGAAAGGCACAAGAAGAAATAACTTGTACTATTTCCAAGGAAGTACAGTTATTGGATCAGCATCAACAGTTTCTGAAAAAGATGCAGATTCAGAAGCAACCAAGTTATGGCATATGCATTTGGGACATGCTGGTGAAAAAGCTTTGCAGACTTTAGCGAAGCAAGGCTTATTGAAAGATACAAATTCTTGCAAATTAGATTTTGTGAACATTGTGTTATGGGCAAGCAGACAAGGGTAAAGTTTGGTTCAGCAATTCACGATAAAAAAGGAATTCTGGACTATGTTCACAGTGATGTGTGGGGACCTACCAAAACAGCTTCTTTGGGAGGTATACACTATTTTGTTACTTTTGTTGATGATTATTCAAGAAAAGTGTGGGTGTATTTGATGAAGAACAAAAATGAAGTTTTGGGCATATTTCTGAAATGGAAGAAAATGGTCGAGACTCAGACTGGTCGAAAGATCAAAAGACTTCGCTCAGACAATGGTGGTGAGTACAAGAATGATCCATTTCTTCAAATATGCCAAGATGAGGGTATTGTACGACATTTCACTGTTCGAGATACACCACAACAGAATGGAGTGGCAGAACGCATGAACCGGACTATACTGGAGAAAGTTCGGTGTATGTTGTCCAATGCTGGATTGGGCAAAGAGTTTTGGGCTGAGGCAGTTGTCTATGCGTGCCATCTAATCAACCGTTTGCCATCAACTGCAATTAAGGGCAGAACACCCATGGAGATGTGGACTGGTAAACCTGCTACTGATTATAATTCTTTACATGTTTTTGGTTCCACTGCTTATTATCATGTAAAAGAATCTAAGTTAGACCCAAGAGCAAAGAAAGCATTGTTCATGGGTATAACTGGTGGAGTAAAAGGATATCGTCTTTGGTGTCCTGTAACGAAGAAGATTATTTTCAGCAGAGATGTAACTTTTGATGAATCAACCATGTTGAAACAAAAAGATTCTCAAGAGGATGACAAGACCAGTAACA
Source organism: Citrus sinensis (assembly GCF_022201045.2). NCBI lineage: Eukaryota > Viridiplantae > Streptophyta > Magnoliopsida > Sapindales > Rutaceae > Citrus > Citrus sinensis. The sequence goes on from NC_068563.1 coordinate 21,058,086, forward strand.
CTTTGTAGCAGGTGGAGTTTGAAAAAGTTAAAGCTGATCCAGCTGGTGTCGATGAGATGGATAGTGATTTTCCATCGACCGAAAATGATGAAGAGGTTTTGACCCAGGAACCTTCACAGCAACATGATTCAATTGCATATAGAAGGCCACACAGAGAGATTCGCAGACCTGCTCGCTTTGTTGATATGGTGGTCTATGCACTTCCAATTGTAGATGATGATGTTCCTTCCACTTATAAAGAAGCAGTAAGTAATCCAGAAAGTATACAGTAGAAGAAAGCAATGAACGAAGAAATGCAGTCTCTTCACAAAAATGAAACTTGGGAGTTAGTTACACTGCCCAAGGAAAAAAAGGCAATTGGGTGCAAATGGGTATATGCAAAAAAGGAAGGATTTCCTCGTAAAAATGAAATTCGATACAAGGCTAGATTGGTAGCGAAGGGTTACGCTCAGAAGGAAGGAATAGACTACAATGAGGTATTTTCTCCAGTTGTGAAACATTCGTCTATTCGAATTTTGCTAGCCATGGTTGCGCAATTTGATCTTGAACTAGTTCAACTTGATGTAAAAACTGCATTTTTACACGGTAATTTGGAAGAGGAAATCTACATGACTCAGCCAGATGGACACAAGGTTGCTGGAAAAGAAAATTGGGTTTGCAAATTGACAAAGTCGCTTTATGGGTTGAAACAATCTCCGAGGCAGTGGTACAAGCGATTTGATCAATTTATTAAAAGGCAAAGGTACACAAGAAATAAATTTGATCATTGTGTGTATTTTCGAAAGCTACAAGAAGAATCTTTCATTTATTTGCTATTGTATGTCGATGATATGCTAATAGCATCGAAGAGCAAAGATGAGATAGAGAAGTTGAAAACTCAACTCAACCAAGAGTTTGAGATGAAAGATCTGGGTGAAGCTAAAAAGATTCTTGGCATGGAGATATGCAGAGATAGAGCTCGTGGCAAAGTAAGCTTGTCTCAGAAGCAATATTTGAAGAAGGTACTACAGCAGTTTGGTATGACTGAGCAGACAAAACCTGTAAGTACCCCGTTGGCTTCTCATTTCAAGCTTTCTGCACAATTATTTCCTTCAACAGATGCAGAACGAGAATACATATTACAAGTTCCGTATTCAAATGCAGTGGGTAGCTTGATGTATGCAATAGTGTGTACAAGGCCTGACATTTCACATGCAGTTGGTATTGTGAGCAGATTTATGCATAATCCTAGTAAAGGACATTGGCAAGCTGTAAAATGGATTCTACGGTACATTCAGAAGACCGTGGATATTGGTTTACTGTTTGAAAGAGACGATACACTTGGTCAAGGTGTGATCGGGTACGTTGATTCTGATTATGCTGGTGATTTGGACAAACGACGGTCAACCACCGGATATGTATTTACTTTTGCTGGAGGGCCAATTAGTTGGAAGTCTACACTACAGTCTACAGTTGCACTGACCATAGAGGCCGAGTACATGGCAATTACAGAGGCTGTTAAAGAGGCTATTTGGTTACAAGGTTTGCTTGAAAACTTGGGATTGGCACAGGAGTACATTAATGTGTATTGCGATAGTCAAAGTGCTATTCACTTAACGAAGAACGAAGTTTATCATGCGCGTACGAAACACATCGATGTACGATTTCACTTTGTGCGGGAAATTATTAATGAGGGGAAGATTTTTCTTCAAAAAATCAAGACTGCAGAGAATCCCGCAGATATGTTGACTAAGGTGGTGATGACGATCAAGTTTGAGCATTGTCTAAACTTGATCAACATCCTACAAGTTTAAAAGCAATTAGAGACGGCAGAAACTGGAAGGTAGTTTGTTGATAGTCGGCTCAGATTTACTAAATTTTCGCCGAGGTGGAGAATTGTTGAAAAGTCAGCCCACAAAGCTTATTTTCACACGGTTTTTTCTTGACAAATTGGAGGTTGGTGGCACAAATATTTGACAAGTTGTGGCCGTGCATGCATTCAACTTTGGAGAAGCAAATTTGAAGACAAATTCACAAGGTAGGTGCCTAATTTATGTTGACAACTTTGTTGGGGTTGGTGCAATAGTGCACCCCATTTTCCTTATAAATAGAAGGCAATTCCTCATTTGTTAATCATCCCAATTAGAGAGAAGTAGAGAGCAATTGCAAGTAAGTTCTTTGAGAGAATTTGAGAGAGCTTCCACTTGAGTGTTCTAGTGAGGTTCTATTTGGGTGTATTGGGGTTGTGGGTTTTGTGAGTTTTTCCCACTTTTGTAAATTCCAATTTGTTAGTAAAATTATCTTCTAATTTTTGCCCGTGGACGTAGGCATTACGCCGAACCACGTAATTTATTGTGTCCTATTTTCTTTGCATTTGTTTATCACCACATTTATATTTCTCCAGAAGTTGCAGTATTAGTAATTGCTCAACCCACGTTTCCGCAACAAGTGGGTTTCGAAACTGCAGACCGTTGTGGCATTATCTACAACAGAAGCAGAGTACATGGCAGCTACACAAGCTTGCAAGGAAGCTATTTGGATACAAAGGTTATTGGAGGAGCTTGGGCACAAACAACAGAAAATTTCTGTGTTTTGTGACAGTCAGAGTGCCTTGCACATTGCAAGGAATCCAGCCTTTCATTCCAGGACAAAGCACATAGGAGTCCAGTATCACTTCGTTCGTGAAGTAGTGGAAGATGAAAGTGTGGATTTGCAGAAAATCCATACCAAAGAGAACCTAGCAGATGTTTTGACCAAACCGATAAATACTGATAAGTTTGTCTGGAGTAGATACTCTTATGGCCTAACAGAAACGTAGGCAACATGATTATGGCGAAGCATAAATGATGGTGTGTAGATTGATTGACTCTCAATCTAATCTCCAAGTGGGAGAATGTCAAAGTTGGTTGCATCTAGAAGTGTTTGGCATGGCTGCATCTAGAAGCTTTGACAAGAATGGTTAGCTTGCAACAAGTTTGAAGATTGAATTTGATGCACACGGTTTTGATGAAGAATTTGGTGAACACGGCTTTGATTTTCTTGGCCACTAGTTTGCTATAAATAGAAGTGCAGATGAAGAGTTTAGGCATTCCATTTGAGAGAGCAATCTAGCAGTTGAGAGAAAGTTTAGAGAGCTTGCATTTATAAGCTCTTGTTACAGTGATTGAGAGAGTTTGGGTGTATTGGGTTTTTGGGAAGTGAGCTAAAATACTACAATACTTGTAACTCCTTTTCACTAGTAAAATATTTCCTTCTGTCTTCAGAAACATCAGTGTGATTTTCTACAACAGAAGTGTCATTCTTGCAGCTGGAACTTGCAATGCCGCTAGCTTCTGCTCCAACGCCATCACTCTCTCCATCGCGATCATCAGAAGATGAATACAGCGGAAACGGATCCTCGGTTATAAGACCTTCCAAGGTCGATGCAGGTTTCGGTACAAAACTCGTGTCCGTGGGAGACTCCTGCTGCACACTAACTTGTTCTGCGGCCACGTGTTGCGTAGTAGTAGAACGCAGCAGAAAATTCATCCTCCTAACCGAACTAAACTAGCCTCGTCAGAATTTGAAATGAAGACTAAAAGTAACCTGATTGAGGACCAACGCCGAGCTTTTTGTGCCTTTGGGAAATCGGAGATCTTACTTGGAAGAGCAGAAGCCAGTGCGCCTTGAGTTTCTTGGCTTCGATCTGCTCTGATACCACTGTTAGGAAATTGGTGGGTGAAGCAAGACCGCAGCTAAAATGAAATTGGAAATAAAATAAAGAACAAGCACAATAGAGGACACCAGAAATTACGTGGTTCGGCTTTTAGCCTACATCCACGGGCGAAGACAGAAGGAAATATTTTACTAGTGAAAAGGAGTTACAAGTATTGTAGTATTTTAGCTCACTACCCAAAATCCTAATACACCCAAACTCTCAAATCACTAAAATAAGAGCTTATAAATGCAAGCTCTTAAACTCTCTCTCAACTCCCTAAATTGCTCTCTCAAGATTGGATGAAAAATGAGGGTGGGAAGCCCTCTTTATATAGCCAAAATTTTTGGCTCCCTTTTTTTTTTTTTTTTTAATGGAGTCATTCAACACGCTGCAGAAAATTGACATAAAATTTGCAAAGAATAACAAAGCCTGCTAGCTAGCTTGGATAAGTCCAAAACTACTACAAGTTTCAGAGAATTATTATATAACTTGTAACAACTACTCATCTCTCTCTCTATTTTTTTAACCTTTTCTACTGTTACTCTCTTTTGCCATTTATGGAACTAACTGCACTGATACTACTGTACATTAAAGACTATAGAGAAAAGACCTGCTACTGCAGACTTGGACTCAACTCATTGGTTGCTTGCTTCTCTTTCACTGGCTGATTGATTTTCTGAATTTTTGATTTTTTCTAATACCCAAAACTTTTCTTAAGCAGCTCCAACTCCAAGGAAATCAATGAAGGGCATGTTGATCTTCTCATAGCTAGTCTCATTTTCCCCATACATAGAGAGATTGACCTTGTTGCTGTTGGAGTTGTTGTTGCCTACTGACTTATTTGCTGAGACTTCTGAATTTGAATCTGTCTGGCCAGACTGGTCCACATTCATAACCACTCCTCCTATAGGCCCAGCTTGATAAAACTCATAGCCTGTGTCATAAATTTTGTCAACATCTCCACATCCCTTCGTAATCTCTTTTTCTCCAGATGATGAACGACCCATTAGAGAAAACTTAGTGAAGTATCCTGGAGACACTTTAGCTGAAGAGGGAGTGAGTGAAAGATCAGTGATTGTTGAAGCATATTCATTATTGCTTGAGATAGTTGATTCATCACTGCTAGCATTAGCATTATTGATATTAATACTGTTGTTTTGGAAAGGACCAGAAGAGGGCTTTCTCCTCCTATAAATGCTGGATTGCTCTCTGTGTTTCCTAGCCATGATCACATGCCAATGATTCTTGACAGCATTATCAGTTCTTCCGGGGAACAATCTGGCAATCATGGCCCATTTGTTACCATACAACCTATGAGCAGCTAACAGTCTCTCTTCTTCTTCTTCACTGAAAGCCCTCCTGTTGATTCTTGGATCCAGCTGATTAAACCATCTCAATCTGCAACTCTTCCCTTATCTTCCTTCAAGATTCTCAGCGATCAAGTTCCAATTTTGAGGACCATATTGAGCAACCAGCTCTTTAAGCTTGGCATCTTCCGCTGGCCTCCAGTGGCCTCTAGTACAGAGCTTAGTGTGGCCATTTTTTCCAGAAATAGGGCGCTTGATAACATCCTCAACTTCCTCGCCCAAATCCAAAGACAGCCCCTTATTTTTATGAACACCAAAGACCCCATCTCTCTCCTCAACACAGATTCTCCTAGCTTCCCATGGTTTCTTATTTATCTCCATAGGACAAGGGCTCAAAATCTGAAACCCAGTTTCAGGATTTTTAGTCCCAAAAGTGTTTGATAGAGAAAGATGAGAAGAAGGAGCCATAAAGTTCATCCCTTGATGAACTCCATTGAAAACATTGCCATCGCCACCACCCTTCAGAATTTGAAGACTCATTGTTTCCAAGAGAACCCAAATGGGGCTTGAGCACAAACAAGAAATGCCCCCAAAGAGAACACACAAGCAATTTAGGGAGTTGAGAGAGAGTTTAAGAGCTTGCATTTATAAGCTCTTATTTTAGTGATTTGAGAGTTTGGGTGTATTGGGGTTTTGGGTAGTGAGCTAAAATACTACAATACTTGTAACTCCTTTTCACTAGTAAAATATTTCCTTCTGTCTTTGCCCGTGGACGTAGGTTAAAAGCTGAACCACGTAATTTCTAGTGTCCTCTATTGTGCTTGTTCTTTATTTTATTTCCAATTTCATTTTAGCTGCGGTCCTGCTTCACCCACCAATTTCCTAACAGTGGTATCAGAGCTATTGGTTGTATTTTTAGAGTCGGGAACTGTTCACGTAAGGGGTACTATTCACGTATACGGCACTGTACACGTATACGATACTATTCACGTATACTGTACTATTCACGTATACTGTACTGTTCACGTATATGGGTTTGTTCACATATACGGTACTGTTCACGTATACGGTACTATTCATGTGAAACGGTGGAAGCGATCCAAGAATTTTCCGGTGCAAAGCAGGGAATAGTGGTGTGAGTAAAGCAACTGTGGTTTTGTACATGTCTAGGAAAGTTCTGTCACAAAGGCGATAAGAGCTTAAGGAGTCTGGGTTTTAAGTGGGACCATTGTGACCCCTCCAGTCTTTCCTGGGAACTTTCCTGGTGTGCATTCTCACACATACTCACAACTATTCAAGGTGGTATACTAGCTTGTGTGCAGTATTTATCAACAAAATGGCGGCAAAGTATGAAATTGAGAAGTTTAACAGAAATAATTTTTCGTTATGGAAAATGAAGATGAAAGCTGTATTGAGGAAAAATAATTGTTTGGCAGCAATTGGAGAAAGGCCTATGGAGATAATTGATGATAAGTGGAACGAGGTAGACGGCAACGCCATTTCTGATCTACACTTGGCACTTGCGGATGGAGTATTATCCAGTGTGGCAGAGAAAAATACGGCGAAGGAAATATGGGATACTCTCACAAAATTGTATGAGGCCAAGTCACTACACAACAAAATCTTCTTGAAGAGGAAACTCTATACTCTTCGAATGGCGGAATCTACAATGGTGACCGACCACATCAACACCTTGAAGACTCTATTTTCACAACTTACAACGTTGGGTTATAATATAGAGGAGAATGAACGTGCAGAGCTTCTACTTCAAAGTCTACCAGATTCGTATGATCAACTCATCATCAACCTGACGAACAACAATCCAGTGGAGAGTCTAGTTTTCGACGATGTTGCAGCCTCCGTATTAAATGAGGAGAGCAGGCGAAAAAATAAGGAAAACAGACAAGCAAGTTCGCAGCAAGCAGAAGCGCTATCGGTGACTAGAGGGAGATCAACGGAACGTGGCCCTAGTGGGAGTCAAAATCATGGTAGATCAAAACCCAGAAGTAAAAAGAATGTTAAATGCTACAACTGTGGCAAGAAAGGGCACGTCAAGAAAGAGTGTTGGAGTAACCAGAAGAGAAGAGAGGGCAAAGAACCTGAGTCATCAAATGCTCAAGGGTGTGTAGCAAGTACCTCGGATGATGGCGAAATTCTCTACAGTGAGGCAACAACTGTTTCAGAAAGCAGAAAATGACTTTCTGATGTCTGGCTTATAGACTTAGGAGCTACCTGGCACATGACCTCTAAGAGAGAATGGTTCCACACATATGAATCTATCTCAGGAGGATCTGTATATATGGGTAACGATCATGCCTTGGAGATCGCTAGTATTGGTACTATCAAAATAAAAATGTTTGATGGTACAATTCGCACAATTGGAGAGGTACGACATGTCAACGGCCTGAAGAAAAATCTATTGTCTTTGGGACCAATACACAATCATGGGTGCAAAACTCATGTGGAGAATGGAATTATGAAGATCGTTAAAGGCGCGCTTGTATTGATGAAGACAGAGAAGGTCGGTGCTAATCTATTCATGCTTAAAGGAGAAACACTACAGGAGGCTGATGCGTGTGTCGCGTCAAATGGAGAAGAATCAACGATGATGTGGCATCTCAAACTCGGCCATATGTCAGAACAATGCTTGAAGATTCTCTCTGAGCGAAAATTGCTTCCGGGGCTCAAATCGGTAAGTTTACCATTTTGCGAGCATTGTGTTATAAGTAAGCAGCATAGATTAAAATTCAGTAGATCTATTGCTAGAAGTAAATGCATTCTAGACTTGATTCATTCTGATGTTTGGGAATCACCGGATATATCCATGGGAGGTGCAAAGTACATGGTGACTTTCATTGATGATTATTCCAGAAGATGTTGGGTGTATCCAATTAAGAAAAAGTCAGATGTATTTCCTGTGTTTAAAGAATACAAAGCGCGAGTGGAACTTGAATCTGGTAAAAAGATCAAGTGCTTGAGGACAAATAATGGTGGAGAATATACAGACGGCGAGTTTCTTGCTTTCTGTAAGTAAGAAGGTATTCAGAGGCAGTTCACGGTGGCATACACTCCTCAACAAAATGGAGTGGCAGAGCGGATGAACAGAACTCTTACAGAAAGAATAAGAGCTATGTTGAGGACTGCTGGTCTACCCAATTCATTCTGGGCAGAAGCAGCCAAAACTGCCTGTTATATAGTAAATCGGTCGCCATCTCCAACTATTGGGTTGAAGACGGCGATGGAGATGTGGACTGGAAAGCCAGCTGATTATTCCTACCTACATGCATTTGGATGTCCTGTGTACGTGATGTACAATGCCCAAGAAAGAACAAGCTGGATGCAAAATCTAGAAGATGTATCTTCTTGGGGTATGCTGATGGAGTAAAGGGGTATCGTCTGTGGGACCCCACTGCCCACAAGATCGTCATCAGCAGAGATATTATCTTTGTAGAAAATCAACTGCAAAGGAGAGATGAGGATGGTGGCACTACAAAAGAAAAGTCAGAGACTGTACCGGTATATGTCGAAAATAATCCAGAAGATTCAGATTCTTCGGAAGCAGCACCAGAGCACGAAGAACAAGAACTAGTCGAGTCTGAGGCTCCAGAAGTTCGTCGGTCAACTCGTGAGAGACGACCGCCGGCGTGGCACTCGGAGTATGTCACAGAGATCAACGTTGCATACTGTCTTCTAACAGAGGATGGAGAGCCTTCAACTTTCCATGAAGCTTTAGAAAGCTCAGATATTGCTTTGTGGATGACAGCAATGCAGGAAGAAATTGAAGCTCTACACAAGAACAAGACATGGGAACTTGTACCACTACCACGTGGAAGAAAAGCCATTGGAAACAAATGGGTCTACAAGGTCAAGCGTGATGGAAATGACCAAGTAGAGCGGTATCGTGCAAGATTGGTGGTGAAAGGATATGCTCAGAAAGAAGGTATTGACTTCAACGAGATATTTTCTCCGGTGGTTTGACTCACAACAATCAAAATAGTCTTGTCAATGTGTGCCATATTTGACCTACATCTAGAGCAGTTAGATATTAAAACTGCATTTCTTCATGGAGAACTTGAAGAAGAAATATATATGCTCCAACCAGAAGGTTTTGCAGAAACAGGAAAGGAGAACTTGGTTTGCAGGTTGAACAAATCTCTATATGGTCTCAAACAGGCGCCGAGGTGTTGGTATAAGAGATTTGATTCCTTCATAATGAGCCTTGGATACAACAGACTTAGTTCAGACCATTGTGCATATTACAAGAGGTTTGAAGATAATAATTTTATTATTTTGCTGTTGTATGTGGATGACATGTTAGTAGCAGGTCCCAACAAAGATCGAATCCAAGAATTGAAGGCACAGTTGGCTAGGGAGTTTGAAATGAAGGACTTGGGACCAGCAAACAAGATTCTAGGGATGCAAATACACCGAGATAGAAATAACAGGAAGATTTGGCTTTCGCAGAAAAATTACTTGAAGAAAATCTTGCGACGCTTCAACATGCAAGATTGTAAGTCAATTTCTACCCCACTTCCTGTTAATTTCAAATTATCCTCAAGTATGTGTCCTAGCAATGAAGTGGAGAGGAAGGAGATGTCTCGAGTACCTTATGCATCAGCAGTGGGAAGTTTAATGTTCGCTATGATATGTACAAGACCGGACATTGCACAAGCAGTGGGAGCAGTCAGTCGATACATGGCGAATCTTGGTGGAGAGCATTGGATAGCTGTGAAGAGGATTCTGAGATACATTAGAGGAACCTTAGATGTTGCATTATGTTATGGAGGATCAGAGTTTACTGTCAGGGGCTGTGTGGATTCAGATTTTGCAGGAGATCTTGATAAAAGAAAATCAACTACTAGTTATGTGTTTACACTTGCAGGAGCAGCTGTAAGCTGGGTTTCGAAACTGCAGACCGTTGTGGCTTTATCTACAACAGAAGCAGAATATATGGCAGCTACACAAGCTTGCAAGGAAGCTATTTGGATACAAAGGTTATTGGAGGAGCTCGGGCACAAACAATAGAAAATTCTTGTGTTTTGTGACAGTCAGAGTGCCTTGCACATTGCAAGGAATCCAGCCTTTCATTCCAGAACAAAGTACATAGGAGTTCAGTATCACTTCGTTCGAGAAGTAGTGGAAGACGGAAGTGTGGATTTACAGAAAATCCATACGAAGGAGAACCTAGCAGATGTTTTGACCAAGCCAATAAATGCTGACAAGTTTATCTGGAGTAGATCCTCTTGTGGCCTAGCAGAAACGTAGGCAACATGATTATGGCGAAGCAGAAAGGATAGTGTGGAGATTGATTGCTTTTCACTCTAATCTCCAAGTGGGAGAATGTTGAAAGTCATGGCTGGCGCCGGCCATCTAGATGGCCGGTGCCAACCATTCAACAGAAATGCTCTGTTTGCAATGACAAACCCTCTGGCAGTTTTTATTTTTGCAAAGATTGCTGGCCCAAGTCTCCTTTCTTTCATATACCATGTGTCGAATTTCCACAAAAGATCCAAATCGCCTTGCGTCCCTACTGCTCTTTCCGTTTCATCAAAGATCATGATATTGATGAATCTAGCAGTTCAGATATGTTCTCTTTCCCCAGTAATAAAGAGTTTGATTGTGATTTCTGTAAATCACGAAAAGGCCGTAAGTTCCGCTGTGACTTGTGTAATTTTCAGATTTGTTTTGGATGCGCTGATATTCTCATCAAATATCGTCAAGATCGAGAACACATCGAGCATTTTAGCCACCTTCATCCCTTGATCCTTTTAGAGAGCACATCCAATATTTCAAACGCGAAAGACTGTAAGATGTGTTTGGAAAAGATTCACGATCAAAGCTATTATTGTTGTGGCCCATGCAAGTTTTACATCCATAAATCATGCGGTGAATTGCTAGAAGAAGTCAAGCACCCATTCCATCCGCGCCATTTTTTGACACTCTAAATGTCCGGTCCTTGGTGGGGATATCATTGTCGTGCATGCGGCCTAAAATTTGATAAACGCCTCTGCTACCGATGTGATGATTGTAAGTTCGAAATGCATCCTGAATGTCTGTCTCTAAAGCCAACTATTAAGTACCAAGGTCACCAGCATGATCTTCTTACTTTATTGGAGGATATGGCCTACAAGAGCGAATGTCGTGCTTGCGGTCATGACATTAAAAATACTTTCTATGTTCGATGTGTTCCGGGTAGACTCGATTTTCATGTCCACTGTGGCCCTGCTGCAGCCTCGCTACCACCAACTGTTGTGCATAAAAATCACAACCACCCTCTCTCTCTTGTGAAAGATGATTCTACTCTTCTTGAGTGTGACGATTGTGAGGAAGAAATAGACCCAAACCATCCCTTTTATAGTTGTTTGAAATGTTATCCGTACAACGCACATGTGCGCTGTGTAATCACTGAGATACAATTCGACGAAAGAGGGATACATGAGCATTTCACCCACCATCATCTCTTGGCTCTTCTTGAAAGCCAGAGGAACGACGACATGGACTGCTATATATGCATGAAATTGATCATCCAGGGGCACACAGCATATGGCTGCGATCCCTGTGGATTTTATCTCCACAAATCCTGTTTTAAGCTGCCAAAGGTGATGTGTCATAAATCTCATGATTCACATTATCTTACTTTTGAAAATTCTTCTAATTCAGGGAACGTAGTCTGCAAAGGATGTGATGATTATTTGAAAGGGTATAGATATCGTTGCGGGAGCTGTGACTTCGAACTGGATCTTGACTGTGCTATCATACACCCCTCAATAAATTGGAAAGCCGGCAGTGACGAGGAGTGCAAATACTATGATAAAGATCGAAAAGAAGGTCTCAGGCATTATAGTCATTACCATCCCTTGAAACCTTCAGCAGTGGGCGACTACGTGGAATGTAAGTTGTGCCACAAAAACATCCGTAGCTCAAGCTATGGCTGCGAATCATGTATGTTTTATATTCATAAATTATGTGCTGAATTGCCGCAAAATGTCCAGCACCCCTTCCATCCACACCGTTGTTTGACACTTGGAGCACATTATAAGGAGATATATCGTTGTGAGGCATGTTACTTCTATGTGAATCCAGGCGTATACTATCGATGTGATGATAAATACTGTGAGACTTACTTCCATCTTGAATGTGTGTCCTTAAAGCCAAACATAAAGTACGAAGGCCATCAACATCTTCTTATTCTGGTAGAGAACATGTCTTATCAGGGTAAATGCGAAGCATGCCACTCTGAAATTGTTGGTACTTTCTTTGTCCGATGTGTGCAGTGCGACCTCAATTTTCATGTTCAATGCGGCACAGTCTCCTATCCATCAACCGTTGATCATCGGCATCACCACCATCCTCTTACGCTTACAACTCCTGAGACGCTCGTCAAAGATGATTCTATTCTTCATTCTTGTGGCGTGTGCAAGGGATTAGGAGACCCCTCACAGCCCTCTTATTGTTGTGTCGAATGTGAGTACTACACACATATGCGTTGCGTGATCAACGAGATGCAATTCAATAAGAGAGAGAAAGTAAAACATTTCAGCCATGAGGATCATTTCTTGTTTCTTGTTGGAAACAAGAAGAATGGTGGAATTATTAAGTGCTCTGCATGTGACAAACTAATCCAAACAGCCCACTTAGCTTATGGTTGCGATCAATGCAATTATTACCTCCACAAATCCTGCATCGAGTTGCCAAGGCAGATCCAACATCTCTTTCACAGACATCCCCTGACTCTGCAATCTCATCGAGATGATGGCACAAAATACCAAAGATGCAGTGCTTGTGATAAAAAGTTAGGTGGCTTCTTTTACCAATGTTCTAATTGTTTCGTCCTAGATGTTGATTGCGCTTTACTACAACTTGGGGTCCAACTTGAAGGCCATGAGTATATCCTTACACTCTTTGCAAAGTTACGACACGCCCCGGAATGCCGAAGATATCTATCTGCCACTACCGGTGCATTGGATCAGAATTGCGTAAAATGTAACTTTGTTGTCTATCTTTTGCGTTCTCCTCTGCCACAGGTTATTGAATGTAGCAGTCACCACCATCCACTGACCCTTACAGAAAAAGTTGTTGATGACAACTACGGTACACAAATTTGTGATATCTGCGAGGAGGACAGAGATCCTGAAGTGTGTATTTATTATTGTACGGAATGCGATTTTATAGCAGAATTTATCTGCATAATTTTCCAGGTACGCCTATTAAAACTTTGTTTGATATAACTTTTCAAATAAAATTTATTTAACTAAAATTTTTATTAGTAGAAATTTATTATAAAAAGAGCTTTTATTAAAAAAAATTTAGTTATTTGATTATCAATAAAATTTTTAAAATTGTAAAATTACTTTACTAAGTACGTTTTTGAAAAATATGTTATAAGAAAATGAAATAAAATTATCAAATAAGTAAAATATGTTTTAAATATTTTAATATTGTAAAAGAACTTCTCAACTTCTACCCTTAAAAATCTAAAATTTAAACTTTTACTAATAGAAGTAAAATAGTTATGAAAAAAAAATTTTAAATTAAATATATAATACTTTGATAAGGCATACCAAATATGCAATGACACTTAAATAAGTCATACAATATTTATGACACTTAAATAAATCATACAAAACATGTAGCAAGTGTCCTAAAAATGTTTTAATCTCCAATGTATACATGAAATCGTCACTGATAGTAATATGCTCCAGTAGCCCATTATCTTGTCTAACACTTGCTTCTTGATAGGTAGCGGTTGCCCTACAGAAACAGCCCCAAGATATCTTGTTGAGACGTATCAACCGAAAGACAACTGGTAAAAGCCTAACCTACGAAAATTTAGTATCTTCATCCAGGGATGAAGAGAAACAGTTGTATTTTGACTGGTGGGATGAAAAAGAGCTGCTTTGGGAATGGTTAGATGAAGAAGTTTTTCGGCCACAATCACCTGGGAAACAAGTTTCTTTAATAAAAACAGAGGAGTATAAGAGTGAAGTTATCGATGTGGGAGATTATAAAACAATTCCAAGGTTGGCCGGTGTTCTCAAAAACTTGATTGACAAATATGGGGACATCGGCGCCAGTTGCAATTTACCCCAAAGCTGCTGTAACTTAAAGATGCGTATCATGCTCAATCTCTGCGCGACTGTGCATAGCATGTGTGACATTTTGATTCAGGACGTCGACGAACGGTTTCTCGACACTTGGCGGAAGCACTTCAGCATAGCTCGCCGAGTAGGGTTTGAAGTTGACTTTTTATTTGATCGTTTGAAGATAATAGAGGAAGCTCATAAATGTTTTAATGATACTGATAATCAATTGCATCAGTTCACATCCATTGACCGGCGTTATGACGAGATGGCTGAGATTTCTAGGGGGATTGAGAAGCAAAAGACAAAATTGGACTCACTGCGGTGGCAAACACAGCATGGGATATCGAGTATCGCTTTTCAAAGATTGAGAGTGGATGCTGAGCAACTTAGTAAAGCTAGGGAATTTGGGTTGAAGAAAGCGGGCATGCATAGCAAACTGCTGTGATTTTTTGTTTGTTCGTAAATTACCACATTAAAGTCAGTATCCTTTGTATTAAATTCGCGATAAACCATCTGGCTGATGTATTTCTGGTTTATTAGTATTGGAAAGATGACTTTTTGTTTTGCTTGATGAATTTGCTGTGACTTTGGAGGTTAGCATTATGCAGTTTATTTATCATTAATTTGGCTTTCCTGTTTGGTTATTGTACTTTTTTACCCATCAATATTAAAGTATTTCTGTTGAATAGCTAACCTGAATTTTGCTAGAAATTACGTTATGGCCTTGAATATTGTTGAAAGGTGAAAAATATAAACTCTTTAGAGGGCAAAGGTGAAATTATAATTCACTTAATCTGGTTTCGGTAATTTGTATTTAACTTTCAAGATTAGTTTCTCTGGGGTTTTAATTCTCGCAACTTCACAACTCATCATGTATTGGTTGGCACTTTTGGTAATACATTAAAAACATATTTTTAATCAATAATTGAAGCAGTTCTAAAATCCAATATTATATAGCAAATTCGACTCATAACTTTAATTTAAAAAAAAATTAACATACGTAATTATATATTTTTCTCTTCGAACAAGGCGTGATTGAAAGTTGAAATGGTCCACTCTTAATTACACCGTCTATTTGTTTTTTGATTAAAAAAAAAAAAATACAACGTTTATAGTTGCAAGATGATGGCCAAAACATTCGGGCAACTAGGCATCCAGCTAGGGTCCATCTCCATTGCAGGTATATGCTGCAAAATAATTAATAATATATGTAGGCAAAGAAAAAGACCAGAGCAAATGTTTCCAAAGGCCGAAACAGCTAACCTAAGAAGGCCTTCGAAGGCAGCCGCAAGTGGCCTGGTCAATGGTTGTGGATGTGAAATTGTGAACGTGTGTGGTTTAGGTAAATTGGGTTAGGATTTGTTGCTTTAGTGATTTGTGAATTGGGGATCTAGGATTTTGTTTTTTAATTAAAAGATTCTAAGATAATATTTCAATTTTAAGTTACAAAAATAATAAAGAGCTGGGCTTAAGCTTGGGCTTTAATGCTTAGGCCCAACCCACGACAGACTTGAAAAATTTAGACCCATATCCAGGCCGTCCCATTAAAGGCCAGTCCTAAGCCCACCTGTCTAGGCCTAACCTTAGATAGACTAAGTTCTTTTACCATCTCTGCTTGTGCGCAATATGCATGGAAAATATTTATCTACTCCAATATAAATATTGAATACTATTTTCTTAAACTTGGAAGCTTTTGTCGGCTTCAAGTAATCGGTGAGCATCAAAGTGAAAATGGTGGTGGTACAATTCAAGAAATACATGATATATGCATTGTTGAGATAAAATCATGTGGAATGGACTGCGTTAAAAATGTTCTAGATGTGACTGAACTGGATGTAAATTTACTGAGTGTGGGCCAATTTCTCAAATCAGTGAGCCAGCTTTGTTTTAAAAAGCCGTAGAATGCAAAGAATGGTGCCAAGCCATGGATGATGAAATTAAAACTCTGGAAAGAAACCATACTTGAGAGCTCGTTGAATTATTGGAGAGAAAATAAGTTGTTGGGTTAAATAGGTCTATAAGATTAAATATAGATCCGATGGCTCAATCTAAAAGATACAAGGCAAGGCTGGTTGCCAAAAGAATACATGCAGTAAAAAAGTATTAACTGTGACTAATACTTTTGCCCCAGTTTTTAGATTTGATATAATTCGAATTGTTTTGACTATTTCTGCTCAACATGAAATTGAGAATCTACCTTTTTGAATGGTACTTTCGAAGAAGAAGCTCATGTACAGTAGCTAGGCTCAAGTTCATGAAGTATCAAGTGATGAAAGTCAAGTCTACCAATTAAAGAAAGCACTTTACAGCTTGAAGCAAGCACCGCCTGCTTGGCACGATTGAAAGCAACTTGGCTTCCAGAAGAGTAAAAATAAACCTGCCTTATATGTCAAAACAGAAGGTATGGATAAGATTCTTATTATATGCCTTTGTTGATGATATCATCTATACTGTTAATAGTGTTGGCTTGAGTGAAGAATTCAAATCTAGCATGATTAATGAATTTAAGGTGACTGATGACTTATCTTCCTAGGCTGGAGGTGAAGGAACATGATGGGACTTTTCTTTCTTAAGTGAAATATATAAATGATCTACTAGAGAACTTTAACATGAAAGACTGCAATCTAGAAAAATTTAGCTTGAATGATAGGGAAGAAAATATTGATGCTCATGTTTATCAGACTTTGATTGGGAGCTTATTGTATTTGACAAATGGCTGATTTAATGTTATGCATGCTACATGTCTTTTGTTAAGGTATATTATATTTAAGGTTCAACTAGATTTCATTATGGGGCTACTAAAAGAGTGCTATGATACTTGAAGAGGACTAGCTCATATACAATTTGGTACACAAATTGAAGACTTTCAGTTATGTGGTTTTTCAGATAGTGATCATAGAAACACTATATGCTGCACTTTCAACCTCCACTCAAATGCTATTGCTTGGTACTCCAAAAAGCACTCATTTATCGCATTGTCCTCGTCGAAAGAAAAGCATATGGCAGTAACTTTAGTAGCATGTCAAGCAATTTGGTTAAGGAGAATTTTAAAAGACATACATCAAAGAGAGGCAACGATTCCTGATTGCGACAATGAGTCATAACTGACTAAAAACTTTGTGTTTCATAGCCGCAAAAGATACATGGAGACAGGGCATCACTTCATCAGAGAGTTAGTGGAAAATGGAAGAACGATCTCTTATTGCAATACTGATTAGTATTTATAAAGCCTCTTTCTTTGGAGAAATTCCTTCATTTCAGGGATGTCTTGGAAGTTATTAGATTTCTACATTAAGGGTGTGTTTGGTTGTAGTATTAATAGGGTATTAAATTACTATTTACATTAAATTAATATCAAACCCATGTTTGGGAAAACAACACAAGGAATTGGGGTGGAAGGCTAATGCGTCAACTGACGCATTAGCTTTGTTTTTTTTTTTTTTTACTTTTGCTTTTAACTTTTGTTTTTTGTTTTATTATTATTATAATACTAAAATAATAAATAAATATAGTTTTTAATTTAATATAATATTTTTATTTTATTTATTTTTACATTATAATTATTAATATAAATTAATAAATAAATAATTTATCATTCAATAATAGTATATTTTTTTATTTTTACATTATAATTTATTAATAAATTTATAACTTATTATAACTAATAAAAATATTTAAATATAAATAAATTTGAATAATATTAATTTAAAATTAATAATAATATAAATAATAACATAAAATATTAATGCAATTTAAATATATTAATATAATATAAAACATTAATATAATATAATATTTAATTTAAATTAATTAAAAAAATAATACAGTACAGTGTAGCACCAAACATTGTACAACATTATTATAATACAGTGCTAATACAATACAGCATAATATAATACACCAGCATTAAAATAATGCAATACAACATAATACAATACAGTGTGTCAAACGCACCCTAAGGGGGAGTGTTAAGGTTAATGTAGAAACAGTGTATGGTCAGTCCTTATCTTTTGCGGTCAGTATAGACCAAGTCAATAATATTGTTTAAAGTTTTTCTTGTTCCTTAGGAAGTCTATGATTTTTTGTGTATTTGAGTCTTTCCTATATTTAATTTGTGAGATATGATGCTGCTAGCTGTTTTAGTGGCTCCTTATAGGAGTTTGTTTATGCATAGCTCTATATAATCGTTGCTTATCATTTAATAATATTTAATCATTTCTACGTGGCAAAATTTTTTTGCATTATCTATCTTCTAAGTTATCAATTTCTATTTTAAATTCCTCTCACTTTAATAAGTGCAAAGAAGCGTGACTTAACTTAGTGTCTTATTCCTTCTTTATTTCAACATCATTCAATTTCAAAATGGATCAAGTAATATGACAAACCTTAGACCATTCAATTTTCATACCCTAAAAATCATCACTATTTTGCAACTAATTATTTCTCAATTGCAAAATCAGAATATTAAAAACAGAAATTTCAAGTGATATTCAAAATTAAATGTGAGTAACGA
This sequence comes from Citrus sinensis, assembly GCF_022201045.2. Classification (NCBI taxonomy): domain Eukaryota; kingdom Viridiplantae; phylum Streptophyta; class Magnoliopsida; order Sapindales; family Rutaceae; genus Citrus; species Citrus sinensis. The sequence continues at coordinate 21,076,665 of NC_068563.1, forward strand.
GATTTTGAATCATAAACTAAAATTAGTTGAGCTTGCATAGAGATATTAAGGAAGAGTGAGGGACCTAGGCTAAGTGAGAGATCTAGTTAAGCTATCACGCCCTAACCCATTCGTGGATCAAATTTTGCATATTAGGACACTAATCCATATACGATTCACGATTTTACATATTATAAATTTTAAATCCAATCTACAGATTGATAAATTCAATCCAAATCCAATCTGTATGCCTACGGATCAATTGTGGATTTGACCCAATTCATATATGATTCACCATTTTTTGGATTAAAAATTTTTAATTTTGTCCGATATTCATGAAGTAATTAAAAAAATTAGGGAAATTATCAGTCATATACCCTTAAATGACACCAGTATCAAATGTGCTACAACACTTTTCAAGTGTATCACTCGTATACCCTAAGTTGACAAAACACTTCTGCCGTCCACCAATCCGTTAACTGCCATTTGCGAGCGCTGACATCATAAGGGTAATCTAGTCTTTTTAAAAAAAGACATGTTATCCCATTTACCTAGTAAAAAACGACATGTCATATGATATATTTTGATAAAAATGACATGTCATCCCATTTATCAGATAATTGTTAATAATTGCTAAGAAAAAGCTACTTTACAACCGAATATACTCCTCTAAAATTTAACCTAAATTATTGAAGATCTACTCCGCCAAGCTCAAACTTGAATTTTTTATGGTATAATATGTATAATTGTAAATAATATGTTGTTAATAATTTTTTATGATATAAGATGAATATTTTTTATGGATAATTGTCAATAATATGTACCATTAATAATTCATATTTTTTAATAAAAAAATGTATTGTTAATAAAAAAAAAAATTTGTGTATTGAAAATTTACATTAATTTTCAAAGTAAATTTGTTTTTTTACCTCATTTTGAGTTTAAAGGGTAAAATAGTTATTTTGATCAAATTCTGTTAAGTTCTTAACGGTAGTAAACGGAAAGGTGGACGCCAAAACTCTTTTGTCAACTTAGGGTATACGAGTGATATAAGTGAAAAGTGTTGTAGCACGTTTGATACTAGTGTCATTTAAGGGTATATGGCTGATAATTTTCTGAAAAATTAATATAAAAATAATTTTACGACTGATCAAATTCAAAATTAGTTGTTTAAATAAAACTAAAATTATACATTGAAAGTTTCAAAATATAACGCACCAAAAAGAAAAAAAAAATCTCATTTTGTTTAGATCAATGCATGAAAAGCTTCCAAAAAAAAATAAGAAACTAAGCTTAATTACCTCAAGTGGTGAGGTAAAAGGTGATGACTCTACGTGTGTGGTGGGATAGAGGTTTGGTTTTTGTGCTAAATTGTTTTGTTTGGCTTATGATTTTTTTGTTTTGCTTTAGAAATTTTACTGTTTAGGAAACTATATTTGTTTATTTAATTATTCAATTATTTAGTTATTTTTTATTTTTTATTATTATCGGATAAGATATAATATAGTGTTAATACAATTACATTTTAACTTATTTATTTATTAGTAACTAGAAGTCTCACATTTATGAGTTTTATCTTTTAGTTAAAAAATATTGTTTATTTTTTACGGATTCGTGGATTTTTTCAGATTTACAAAAGTAAATTCATATTCAATCCACCAACTTCAGATTTTTAAATTTTCAATCTAATTCAATCCACATATTGAAATTTTTTAGATCATATTTTTACGGATCAGATGGATTGAGTGAATTAAATTAAATTCTGAACACCCCTACCCAAAAAGAGTCCAAGGCTGATCTTTCAATCAAATAATATCTTAAAAGTGTAGAAAAAAATCATATTAGTAATGAGACCACTTGAATGTTTTCAAAGTTGGTAAACTTAAATTTCAACAATATGACTCCCAAGAGCAAAAGACATATTCCACTTAATAAGTCAGAAAAGTCTCATGTCATAATAAACATGTCAAAAGTCCTTATAAGACTCAAGGAACCATGAAATATGAGCAACTTTGCAAAATCCATCACTCTCTAAATCCATCAGTCAAATCATAATAAATTATAGTGAGTATAAAAACTCAATAAACAAACTAGTATGAAATACTAGCTAGGCAACCCAAGAGGGGGGGTGAATTGAGATTTTAAAATTATTCTAGGCAAACCACACAACAATTCAATCTAATGCCTTAATAAATTCGAAAATAATAAATTCAATAAAAGCACAATAATAAATGAGTAAGGGAAGAGAAAGCTAACTCAAGGATTTTTACGTGGTTCGGCAATCCCCGCCTACGTCCACGCCTCCAAGCACACCGGGCTTGAGGATTTCACTATCCAAGCCTTTCCAATGCTTCAAACGATTACAATTGACTTCAAGGTGTCAATGAACCTTTACAACAAGAGATTATCTCTCCAATCTCTTCACCCCAAGTGTCTCTCACACTTGTACTCTCACAATTTGATGAGAAATGATAAATACAACAATGAATCTCTCTTAAGAGTGGATATACAAATTATAGCTCAATGATGATTCAACAAATGATGATTTACGAAATGGAAGCTCAATATATGTTGTGTGCACTTGTTTATGCTTGCTTGAGTTACCAAAAATGAATTGGTTTTGAGTTTATATAGTTTGAACTCAAAAACTAGCCGTTACTAGCCGTTATGCACATTTTTTGTCGTAACCGGCTTGCCGTTTAACCATATCCGATAAGCCGCTTTCGTTCTGGTGCTTACTGCCCCGTATCCGGCTTGCCGTTTATCAGCATCCGGTAAGCCGCTTGCTACAGTAACTGCTACAGTAAAATATTTCCCAGAATTTACAGTTTGACCCCAAAACTTTATAAAACTATGGTGTGGCTCAAAACGTTATGAAACGTTACAAATAAGTCCAATTTTAGAATTTCTAAATAATTCTTTGTTAATCTCAAAACTTTCTGAAATTATGATATAGCTAAAAATACTATGAAACTTTTCAAATAAGTCCTTTACCAAAATTTCAAGCAATACTTGTTTATTTCAAAGTTTTCAAAATTCTTTCAATGAAACCATAAACTTTGAAAAACAACCAATTTCATAAAATCATTTTTCCATTAAATATGAAACATTTATAATGTAAAAATAATGATTTATTTAAAAAGAATATTAAATAATTTGGGCTTAAAAGATTAATCATTCTTAATCTTGTTTGTTATCATCAAAATCAATATCATGGAAACATATATGTTAACAGTTTTCATATAGTAAATGAATACATAATATACAAATGCGTGTCCATGAAATCAAATGACTAAAAACTTACATTCGAAATATTTTACATTTAATAAATCACTTACAAAAACTTCCACTCTTATTCTAGGAAGATCCACATTTCATTACTAATCTGTAAGACTTCACATATTGCATATCAATTGAGGAGCTTGAGTCAACCATTGCCAACTTATTGTACATGTTATATATACCAATCCCAAAGGAAAGGCCACAGATATTGAAAGGTTCCACATAAACATAGAGTTGCCTACTAAGCAAGTAATAAGCTTATTAAAATTTCACTTGCCACTTGTAAACTTTCATACATAATACATGCTCATAGCACTTTACATTATGTGTGGCACTTTATTCTATGTATGGCATTATATGGTCCCTATAAAACTACGAGCACTACAAGAAAAAACAGAATACTTGACATTTTTTAACTTGAATATATTTTTAAGAAATATCAAATATATATGACATTTTGTGAAAAATTGAGTAATTGTGAAATATAAATGACAATTTATTTAAACGTCAAATACTTATGACGTTTTACCAAATAAGTGGTAAATATATTATATAATTATAGAATAATTACTATTTACCTTTACCTTTTATTGACTTAAGAAAAAAAAAACGCACTAGATTGCCTTTGTTTCGTTCTTAGAACATATTTGTTTCTTTTAAGAAAATTCAAACTCGTTCCCCTTGCTTTCTTTTCAATAATCACCTCGCATTTTTTGTCAATCACTCAATTTCGAATTTCATCTCCATCCTCTCTCGAAGAAGAGCGCACAAAGAATTTCAGCTTGCTTTAGCCTAATTTGCTTCTGGAATTTCAGGTATTGTTTCCTTTAATTTTGATAATTTTTTTCTACTTCTCTCTTTTTGGTTTGATGATTTTAGGTTTATAGTTGAATTATTTGTATTTTTAAACAATCTAGGGTTGATTTAATTGATTCGAAGTGTCGTATCTATTCTGCTATTTGAATGCACATTACTTGTTTGATGAAATGTCTCTTTAAAAGATTATTTTTGTTTTTAACAAGCATCTTATTGAGATGTTTCTCGTAATAATATTAACATAATGCACTTAGCTTCAATTTGGTCTGTTTAATACATTTTAACAAAGGAAAATTGCAGAACTGCAACAATTCTCAAATTGCTTGCAGATTAGAAGTAATGTTATTGATTTTTATTAATTAAAAAGATTTTTATTTACTGAGTCTGTAAACTCACTCTAAGAAGTGAAGTGATTATTGCTTCAATTTAGTCTGTTTCATATATTTTCATTCTCATTATATATGACAGTCATCTCTCATTTTTTTCATTAATCACTCAATTTCAACTTTCATCTCCATTCTCTCTCGAAGAAGAACCCACGAAGAAGTTCAGCTTCATTTGCTTCTTGAATTTCAGGTATTTTTTCTTTTCATTTTGATTATTTTTTTTAATTCTCTCTTTTAGTTTGATAATTTTAGTGTTATACTTGAATTAATTGTATTTTTAATTGATACTAAGTCTTATATTTGTTCTCGTTCAACAAACAAAGAACGCACAAATAATTTTCACTTTCATTCTCAATTTTGAAAGAATCAATTTATTTTATTTATAACATCTATTAGATTCTTGACAAACAATCATAGAGATACAATAGTATAAACTATATTAGACACACTCTAGTTGCTTAATTAGTAAAATTGTGATCTCATTGCCTTATTTTTTGGGGTTAATTCTATAATTTTATCAGTTGTTCTTGTGGTTGCAAACAATATCATTTTTTAATATTAATAAAACTAAATGAATATTATGTGATGCATTTGCAGGAAAGTTAATAGTTTAAATATGGATAAATCTTGGATGTTGATGGATAGAAGGTCTATAGAATATGAAAATGGGGTAAATGAGTTTCTCAAGTTTGCAATACTTCATGCTAGTAATCATGAACTTTTAAGATGTCCATGCCAAGCATGTGGTAATTTGGTCTTTCATGTATCTGCTGAGATAAGAAATCATCTTTATTGGAAAGGTATTGACCAAAGCTATAAGACATGGACTTGGCATGGAGAAGGAGCTTTTAGTAGACGACCATCAAATTTAAAAGCTTCATTTGATGGCAGTCAACAAGATGATGAAGCTGCTGATATAGTAGAAATGGTTAATGATGCATGACACTTGTAATGGTGACACTAAGTCTTTCGAAACTCTACTTAAAGACGCTGAAAAACCTTTGTTTCCTGGCTGTGTGAAATTCACTAAGTTATCTGTCTTAATAAGGCTTTACAACATTAAAGGAAGAAATGGATGGTCAGAAAAAAGTTTTTCAAATTTACTAAGTTGTTTATCATATATGTTTCCTGATAAAAATGAAATACCTTTATCCATATATGAAGCAAAGAAGATTATGGTTGCATTAGGCTTAGAATATGAAAAAATACATGCATGTCCCAACGATTGCATCCTATATAGAAATATCTTTATTTTGTTGCTTTAAATATCTTTATTTATTTACTTAGTTTTTACTTTTTAATTAGTATTTTTTTCTAACTCTTTATTCATTTGTTAATAGTTGTCATTGGATCTTGCTTGTGATTGACTTGCCCTCAATGGTTGTTCATTATTTGAATTCAGTAAGAAATAAAATCATTGTTGATATAAAAAAAATTGTAACTGTGTAAGTATATTAAAGATATTTAGCAATAAGTATACTAGTGGTTTTTGCTATATATATAATTATTGAGTTTAATATTTCATATTTGATTTGTATTTTTTTGTAGTGGGATTCGAATTTTTTTGCCAAAAAAGGACAGCAAATGAAAAAGATTAATTTGAAATGGAATGATGTTAAGGTGCCTATGCAAATTGGTAATGTTGAATGTGGCTACTATGTCATGCGATTCATGAAGGAGATTATTACAGATCAAAGTATACTTTGTGCAAAGGTTAGATAATTAACATAGCTTAAACTTATTGCAGATTTTATAGGGAAATGTGGTTAAAATGAAGTCTATGAATTGAAGGAGTGACAAATAAATATAGTTTTGTTGTCTTTTGATGTCAGTTTAATGAAAAAGATACTTATAATGAAGATGAGATCAACGAAATTCGCTCTAATTGGACCACTTATGTTAGTAACTTGATTTGAAAAAAAAATGCAAAAGCGACAAGTAATGCAGGTAAATAGCATATGATTCAATTGTAGTACATTAGTTTATTGTTAATATTTTTCACGCATAGATTTTTCCTTCTCTTTGTGCATAGATATCTTATGCTTTCATTGCATAAGGCAACTATACCACCTAGTTGGATTCATAATAAAAGCTCTCAGTTAATTCAATCAAAATTTGTCAATGCCTTACTGGTAACCATGACTTACTTTTTTAACCTCTTCCTTAAATAGTAACAGTAGTATATGGCAGTAGTTTTAGTTTCAGTTTCTTAATGTGTAGGGCTATGCCGCGGAGTTATATAGATCTCAAGACCAAGACACATTTACAATCAAAGAGGATATAAGGGTTATAAAATATTAGATCTATTGGGTAAATGGAAATTTGTTTAAAAGCTTTTCCTTTTGTATGTACAACACTGCTATGAAAAACTTTTGGACCGATGGTGGAATGCTAACTATAGGCTCAATGTATAGTTTTAGAAACAACATCTTATTTTAGATTTATACTTAAGACATTTGATACATTTATACATACAATGCAAGTTCATGTTAATATGAATTCAAGTTTCCTATGCTTTATTATGGTGTTTGAAGTTAGTTGAAAATTTTTGAATTTTATCAGGTTTCAATGTTATAATATATATAATGTGCAGCCCAAAACAAGGAATTTCACTATTGTAATTTTAAAAAAATTATAATATTTGATATTTTTATCAAGTCATTTGCATTTGACCATTTTGAATAATGTCACATGCATATGACTATTATTAAGTGCGATACACATTTGACAATCTTATATTGTGAAAAATATTTGATTATTATTAATTAACAAAAATAAATGACAATTTTGCTAAATGTCAAATAAGCATATTTGGCACAGGAATATTTGGCACTTTTTAATTCTCAAATATTCCTTTATTTGACAGTTTTTAAATATCAATTATGCTCTTTTTGGTTATAGTGGAAAAGTGGCTCCCACATGATTTTAAGAGGTAGCCATCACATGGCTTCAAAAGGTCACCCCGTGTAACCTTTCATAAATTAACATAGTAGATCCTTTACTTGAAAGTACTCAATCTCATAAAGCTTAACATAATAACAAACTTCATAAATCATAAATAGTAAATTCATTTGATAAATATAATTGTTTCGATGTAACGAATATTTACAATGACACTTTGTGGTACATTAGCTCTTGAGAGGTGGCCCATGTATAGTCTCAAAAAATAGCCCCCACAACTTCAAGAAGTGGCCTCTATACATCAATCCACATATTAAAATAAATTTTAATAAACTCATTCTTTTAATAAAATTCTTATAAAATCAATTTCATATTCATGCTTATGTCAATGAACCTTCTTACATATATGTGCTCGTGTACATAATCATGCTTAATGCATTACAATACATCACATAAACATACATGCAAACTTATATAAATCCAATAACAAACTTCATAAATCATAAATTTTAAACATAATTCTTTTTATGTAATACTTATGAGAGAATTTGGCTTGTTCATACTTGTGCCAATGCATTTATCAAGGACATAATCAAACACACTTATAAAAAATTTTCGTAATACACATATCAAAATAATCTTTCCAAACTTAAAAAAAAAATGTATATGTTCGTTGTGATTTTAGTTTAAAGTCTAGTTTACTTACCTCTTAGTGGTTATAACAATAAGCTTAACTTTATAAATTAACCATCATAACCTAACATCACAATTAAACTCCCATAGACATCATCATATACACAAAATAGAAGGCTCCAATCTCCTTATAACTTGTACATCTTCGTATCTCTTTTCATAGTAGCAAGAAGTTACAAACCAGCCCTTAATCTCTAATTTTTTTAAAAATAATATATTAAGAAAAAATCATGAAATTGTGCATGGCTCGTATGGACACATAACTATGAGGTGATAAAAATTTCAAAGCCAAATTCACTCAAAATTTATTTCAAAATAATTTTATTTCAAGACTAGTTAATCCTCAAATCTAGAATGCAGAATGGAGGACCATTCACTCCTCAATTGAGAACAATTAAAATACAGGGAATTAGGACCCCAATTTTGGATATGATATACTAGACATATATAAGCGTAAAATTGGAAAGTTTCATAGCTTTTGGAGAAGTTTTGATCTATCAGAACATTTTTCTCATTCTATAGCACTGCAGAAATTTCAATTTTCTATAATATAAATGCCTAATTAGAAAATTTATTAAAAATAGAATATAATTTAATGAAAAAATATTCTATTAACCCTCAAGACGTCTAGTTTCACCATATGTAAAATATTTTCATAACTCCAAACATATAATTTTAAATAATTTTTTCAGTGAGTAACTATCATAAAAATTATGTGTTCCATTAATCCACATGGTTTTCACTTCAATAATTCCGTAATATATAATACCCATGAAAATCATACAATAACATAAAGATTCCAAATCTCAAAATTTATCTTAGAGATCAAACACAATAATTCAAAGTTTGTATACGAAATAGAGTACCCAAATGTCATAGCAATTCATACCTTAAACACATCCAGAATTATCCCACACCTTTGTTACTTGAATAATAAAAACCACTGAAAAACTTGGGCTTCTAGAACCTCGCATGGCCGACCAAGGGGTAAGAAGAAACTTGCTCTCAATTTTTTTTTTTTTTTTTTTTGGTTGTCCCCAGTGAGCATGGGTGGATTGACATTAGAGTAGAGCTATTGGCACCCCTATATTTTTCTTACAAAACTCCACTTTAAATAAAATTATAATTAAAGACAATTAAAAATTAAACACATATAGATTTTTTTCCAGCAAATTACTTAATTCATAATTAATTCTTTTCAAAAAAAATTTATTTGTTACTTCTTATTTAACTAAAATAAATTGTACAAATTTAAAATAATCTATTGTTCTCTTTTGATTTCTTATTGATTAAATATTTTTATACTTAAAATTACTTTGAAATTATAATTTGAAATATGTGTTATTTGAGCCAATGATTAACACTAAAAAACTTATCACCCATATAACTTTTTTATTTGTGTGTAGACTAATAATAAAATTGAAAATAATTAAAAAATACCACAATAATACTTTGAAATTTAATAATAAAATAAATCAAATAAAAATTAAGAATTTAGAAAAATATATCTAAAAAAAGAGTATTTTCGAAAATAAAATGAATATAATTAAAAAAGGAATTTTATGAGAGGATGAGTGGGGGTGCCAATAGTCCAATTCTTGACATTAAACAATTAAAAGTTAGCCCAATAACAATCCTAGGCCCAAACTATAAACTCTAAACACTAATACATTATTAATACTAATACTAATAGTAGCAACAAATAACAAAAACAATAATAATGACATAATTAAAATAATAATAATCAAATAAGGAAATAAGCAATAATTACAGTAATACAATGAAAATAATACTAATAATTACTCACTTAAATTCCAGAGTATTACATAAGCTCAATGAGAGATCGAGAGAGGCTGAGTGGTTCGATGGCGGTCAACGAAAACTAACCCAGAACTAGTTATGCCACGTAAGCATCAATAACTAATTCTCCTTTGTTACCTCTGCTAATAGCCACTAGGTCCAACAAGTCTTAGACCAAGGCGCATATACCCTTATTATTATTACGATATGGTTCAGTAACTTTACGAAAATTACAATCAACCCAAAGCTTAAATCTTGAATCCTAGCCCCAGTACATAATTACATGTATCCAAAGAAAAGTATGTGAGCGAGAATTTACAGTCAACGATCCAAATCAATGAGGAATTAGTTAAAAATCATTCATACTCTAGAGATTGACATCATTTTACATGAAATTCTTTAAACGTATCAACTTTTTTTTTCCCCTTAGAAAGAACTTGCTCATTTTATATATGTCTATTTAGATTACAGCAATACTAATATGGGAAACCTAGTGTTGGAGTTTTATTGGTCTTTCAAAATATTAATATCCCACATTTGAGGAAAGTGAGACTGTGTGAGAGTGATCACTTTTATGTTTGATTTGAAATTAATTATGTGTTTGGTTTAATTACAAATTAAAGTTGAATAGGTCAAATTTATATGTGATTTGAATTATTCAAATTGAATTAAAGTATGAGGCACATAGATAAAACATTCAAATAAAACAAGAAACTGGGTGACTAATTCAAATCGAATTAGAAAAAAGGATTATAGAGGAGTTCTCTATATAAAGGAGACATACAAAACCTTCCAAGCACAACTATTACCTCTCCTTCTATCTCATATTTACTTTATCAAATTTTCTTTTGCAGTTCTAAACTATTGTGCATGGAGTACAACCATACAACAGTGTCATTGAATCCTTAAGGTCAATTTCTTTTATTTGTATCTTTTTTGCACTGGAATATCTTTCTAGAGGAGAAGAAGTTGGTCTTTTGTTATTGAAGACAATACTTTGTGCACGCCTTTAAGAATTTATGGTTGTTGTCGAGTGGACAGTGCTGTGAATAGTATCAAATGAATAGTATTAATGAACAGTAATTGAACAATACTAACAATTACTCTTCATGTTTTAAACTTTCAAAGAAGTAATATCGACTCATATTACCGACATCTAGCTCTTACAAATCTCGGGCTGCACTTTTTTCCAAAACAAATAAAAAATAAAACTTTTACTGTTTGTGGTTCATGTGAATTCAAATTAGCCTACGATCGAGAAAGGAGAAAAACCCTTTAAGTTTTTCTAACATATCAATTCACAATTAAATTATTCTATTTTAAGACTCAACTATTTTTATTTGTTTAGTTTATTCTAGAAAAGATTTTTAAATAATTGATTTTGTAATATTTTTCATTTGATAGGACAAAATCATCTTCTTATGCACTTACACAGCTCCAAAGGCATAATTAATTTTTACTATATATGCTAAATATTCTCTTACTTTTACATTTATAAATAAATAAAAAACTAGGTGAGTTTTGAGCTATTGTCATGCCATTGTAGTGAATTGATATGTCAAAAAAATTAGGTGCCTAAGGGCATGTTTGGTATTGTTTTTGAATCTGTATTTTCTGAGAATAAAAACGAAAATGAAAATGGTGTTTTGTAGTTACTGTATTTCGAATTTAAATATGCGTCTGGTATCATTTCTGTATCTTATATTTTAAAATTGAAAACAGTAATATGCGTTTGGTAGACACAGTTGAAAATGATAAAAACAGAGAATATACGTTTGGTAATGTTTTTTTCAAAAACAGTTTTTACTAATCATTTACATTATATTTATAGTCATAAAATAATTATTTAGCTAATACACACAAATACAACAAAATAATTTAACCAAATTTAATATAAAAAAATTACATGATAATAAAGTTTAAGAATTAACATTAATTAAAAAGAAGTTTGACATTGTCATTGTTTTTACACTATATAATTAAGATATATATTACAACACATGATTTAAACAAAATAATTATAAAAAAACTACATGATACACATTATGCATTACGTATGTAATCATGCCACATAAAAGCTGCAATTCCATCTCTTGTAGCATTCATCTCTGCGACACTTGCTGGAGATAAATCAATATTAGTAAGTGGCCTACTAGTGTCTCCTTCATCGTTGGTAACCAAATCTTACACATCAAAGTCCCCAAATAACCTATCACTTGCACTTTCTCGTCGAATAAAATTATGCAAAGCGCAACATGCAATTGGAATTAGACGTTACTTACGTAAACTATAATTATGCATGTCCCTTAAAATTGAAAATCGCGCTTTTAAAACACCAAAGCATCACTCAATTACATTAAGCAATGATGAATGTCTATAATTAAACAATTCTTGAGGACCTCTAGGTGCACCCCCAATATGATGAATCTACAATACTCTAGTTATATCATTTGAGATATGTGGAATTATTGACTACGAGGTGAAGTTTATTTGAATTCATTAAAATACTCAACAAACTCAATTTCTCACAACACTCATCAATGAAATTTTTTGTTTTACTTCAAACACCCATTTTAATCCAATAAAGATTCCTCTCATACTCTTATGTCTATTTTCTTCATAAAAAATAGTGAAAATATCAAAGATCTCTAGCATAAAGGGTATATTTTCCAGGACAATTTAAGACCCACAAATTCATCAAGTGATTTATACAAAATTATTACTTTTGGAATTAATATATCAATATAAATTTATTCATTATAAAAATTTCGTATGAGAGGAAGCTTCTTGATTATGATTTGGCATTATGAAAAGAGATTTTGGGAGTTTATGCAAAAATGAATTCAATTCTACTCTGCATTCAAATTGCCAGTTACAATTTGATTATTTTCTCGTGCATTTCTTTTTCTTCCTTTTTGCACAAATCTGTGAAGGATTTTTTTTTTTAATTTAGGTTGCATTATCAAACTTGGAAATATAATTATTATTTTTTGAACACAAATTGAGATTTCACAATCTCTAAAATAAATGAGGAAAAATTTCAGCTCATAAATAAACAATTTGTCACTACATATGAACAACCTCAGAAATTTTCAGAATTAAAAATCACTCAAATCATCTCTCAAAAATTTCAGCTCATAAACAAAATAAATACCGGCAAGTGACAACGAAGTAGCAGTAGACGAAGATCCGAGAGAGCAAGTGTAGATCCGAGAGAGCAAAGATCCGAGAGAGCAAGTGCAGATCCAAGAGAGCAAAGACGAAGTAGCAGCAGCTGGACGGAGTCGGAGCAGCAGCGGTTATGGCGGAGAAAGAGCAGCGGCAGTGGCTAGCACACCAAGAGCGACCAAGAGAGAGATTTGCTGCAACTGGATTGAGAAAATTGAGGGGAAAGAAGGAGTTGCAGTGAACTGGATTGAGAGTGAGGGCTGCAGTGAAGAGAAAAGTGAGGGCTGCAGGGTCACGATTTCTTTGTTGTTTTTTAATTCATTTTTAGGTTTAGTTTGTAAAATTTGGAGAACATGTTTAACTTGTTTTCAGTTGTATAGTTATAATAATGAATCCGAATTTTGTGTTTTGTAATTTGTTTTGTGAAAAAAATCCACCAAACATGTTTTATGTGTGTATTATAAAAATGAAAACGAAAACATGGCTTGCAAAACGGTACCAAACAGGCCCTAATATATCCAGGTGCTTATATTCATTTCAGGAAAATAAGAAAATGTGCTGCCGATTATCTTGCTAATATTCGTATGCATACTGATCACTGTACTTGGTGGTAGGATTCCCCTAAGGCTATTCGTAAGTTTCTTTCTTTGAATGCTAATAATTTTCCATACTGCTTCAGCTAGTGTTACTACTTGTTTTTGTTATCCTCTTTTTGTGGGATCTTATGTTTATAGTGCCATCTATCTTTTAAGGGATATTTCTTTTATTTATATTTAATAATTACTTGTCTATGCGAGTGTGATTAAAAAAGAAAAATCAAAAACTCTCATCTCCAAATTTCAAGTTAATTAATATTACCATATTTTTTTAAAGACAATTTTAAATTATGAACCTAACACTCTCCAATCTCACATTCCTCAGCAGAAGTTAATTGTATTCTCATTTTCCTTCAAAGTTCGTATTCAGTTTTAGTATGGGTAAACCCTTTTTTTTGCTTTTTCCGTAGATCTTGATAGTATGACAGAAACTTTATTTATATATTTAAAAAAAAAGATATACACCTAGTTAATTAGGAACACATAAGCCTCACCACTCAAAAATAAACTAATTATAACAAGCCATAAGAGATTTAAACCTAAGAATGAAAATGCTAATTGACTTCAAAAATCAACCTTAAAAGAGGTCAACAAAGAATCAATATTGTTAAAAAAGAAAAACAAAAGTCGCAATCAAGGTAGAACTATGTCTTCTAGTTATAATATTGTTCAAACAAATTATTACGTTATCGACTTGCACAAGTTGGCCAATATATGAGCCCCACTAAATTATTGAAATTCTAGTACTCAATTATTTCAAAATAATTGACAATTTAATCAAAACGAAGAAGACATTATCCAACAAAAATAACTATTCATCTCCACCGTCAATCATCTCACCAAATTAAAAAGTTCATAGAGAGTAGATTAATTGTAGTTGTAGGCATAAGGCAGATAATCATCACTATTAAATGGATTAGCATGTACTGTCAGAAATACTGAGAAGTTCCTCCAAATACTCAGTTCCCAAATCCTCGAACACCACCACATTTTCCAATCTCATTTCCTTCTCTTTGATCTTCTTCTTGCTCTCTCCTTTCCTTTTCATTGAGTGCCTCTTTTTCAATGTTAATACAGGCGAACTTCCCACCTCAAAATCATACTTCATTTCTAGAAGCGACTCGTAAACTTTCTCGACAGGAAAGTTTAGTACAGCCGTGGTACCTCTCATTGCAAATGCAGCTTGATCATAAGCTAAAGCTGCAGCCTCAGCAGTGTCAAAGGTTCCTATCCAAACCCTAACCCCATTTCTTGTCGAATCCCTAATCTCCGCTGCGTATTTCCCCCATGGCCGTCGCCTCACTCCTCTATAGGAAACTTCCTTTAGAGGTCCTTCTTCAGTAGCATTAACCGCTCTTGAGCTTACTTCATGATCATCTTTGATATTATTATTGTTTGATGTTGAAGATATGGTATGCATAGAGTTAGCTGAGGCTTGGTTGAGGACTTCTAAGAGAAGCATCTCTTGAGAATCATTTTCATTGAAAGGTAGGTATTGGTGGTTGTTATGGAAGTTATTGAATGTTTTGTATGTGAAAGATTCAAGGGAATTATTAGTGTTATGTGAGTATGAAGAAGAAGAATATTCAGGAGAGAATTGTGAATAAGGGTATTGAAAGCAGAATGATGAATCCATGAATCAATGCAAATGATTTCTTCTTCTTCGGTTTGGATTTTGAACAAATCGTTTGGAAGCTAAGCAGGATTATATAGACGTTAAAGAGAGAACATAATTAGAAGTTATTAAAGAATAATAATAACATGGGAATTATGGAAAGGTGGCAAAAATGCATGAACATTGGTGGGGTACAAGCAAATTTTGGTGGTTATTGGGACCCAACTTCAGAGAAAAGAGTTATTGATTTGATGCACGTGAGTCAAAAGGGCTGATGAACATAGTGGCATGGGCGGCCTGGTCAGTATATATATATATATATGAACACTAGCGGGCAGCGATACTATTTTAACAGCAGTAAGACAATAAAAATATAAAATTGTGAGAACTTTTCATTTTACAGTATCATTATAACGATTATCATAATATTTATAATTGATAGTTATAATATTATACCATAGTTTCTATTTTCCTAATATTTTACTTCTATTCAGTTATCAACTTATCATTTATTGTGACATCAGCTTGATGGTTTCACTTTTCCACTGAAGGAGGGGTCGTGTCCACTTGGCTCCTAGCTGGCTTTCTAGCTCAGTAGTTTGACTTATTCATGTTTCAATTAATTTTCTGTCTGCTATCTTATTTGCATTCTTTTCTTTTATCGCTAGCACAATAAGACTTCTAAATGAGCAAAAACGAGGCATAATTTCGCGCCACCAGAAATTAACGGGTCAAAAAGAAACATATATTTCGTAGTTGCAAACCCTCCTTGGTTTTGATATGAAAATGAAACAAAACCAGATAACTTTGATTGTGTTGCATACATACATGCATATCCTAAAATTTGACTAGAATCTTCTTCTATTTATAACCACATCTCCAAATTTTGATGAAAATATAAAGTGGTCGCATATTAACCTGTCTAATTCATTCTAAGCAAACTTTAATCACTTAATCAATGGGGTTTTGGCATCACTTTTTTTTTTCAGTATATTCAACAATTTAGTATCTAAAGATCACATTAGATCCTGATTAATTCAAATTCGACATGGGTAGAACTACTAGAGCAGCAAAACTCTCACAACAAGTATTTACGCAGCTATATTCTCAAGTTTCAAATTGAGAACCTTTGTTAAGATAGAACAACCCTATGCTAGCTAATCTACGCGCCTGTTGGTTGACATCACATATCTTATAATTATAGTGGGTATTGCTTGAAGAAACAATAGGCCATATTATATAGGGATAAGAAAAATTCGAGAGCAAGGAATTCCACTTTAAACATGCTATGCTTGTGCATGCAATTTACATAATAGGCACAACTAGGAGTGTTCAGAATCTAATCCGATCCGGTCAATCCGTCCGATCCGTATAAATTTGATCCGTGGATTGGATATGGATTTACTTCTTTAATTCCGCAGAAATCCGTGAATTTGCAAATATATATATATATATATATATATAGCCCAATTCCACAAATCCTAACACCAAACGCCACAAATTGCCTAAACATCTTCAAAGCCCACTATTTACCTTCTGACTCAGAAAAAAGATTTTCCCCCTTCCTTTGCTTTTGTGCAAATTTCTTCCTACCATGGGTCTGTTCATGGAACCTCTGTTTCCACACCCAAGATTCCCAAGTCATCCTTCAAAGAACCTTTAGAGTCAAATGGTGGTCAAAATTTGATGAACAGTCCAAATTGACTGTTAACATAATCAAAGATTGGCTCTCCTCTGGTTTAACAATGCCACGTACCAATTAGTTATTAAAAATTTGACCAACCGCGTTGTCTCTAATGGCTTTAGCAAAATCTGATTTTGACTCTTGAACAAGTTTTTGGCTAGTTTTCGAAACCTGAAAGGGTTTGAAAATAGGTTCCTTAAGCTTTTTATCAGAATCTGACTTTGAAGGAATAGGCTTTGGACTAGGAGAAACAGATATGGTTGACTGTTGGAATTGGTTTTCTATTCTAGTCAACTGTTTTCCTATAGTATTTAAGTTAGTATTACAGAAATTATTCTGTTGAATAATACTACTTAAATTACTATCAGTATCATTTGGTTTAGGGATTTTGTAAGGTGAAGCTCTGATTTCTATAGGAGGTTCGCCGTGGTCAACGGTTACGCTCCGGAGGGGTGGATGCTCAGAATCGACTGTTCTATTACCTTCGGAGAGTTTCCATTCAGTGGTCTTCTTCCTAATAGTAATAGGGTTTGACTCTTTGAAGGGGTAAGAGATGTTGTTATTAGAAGAATATATCTCGAACCAATCAAAAAACAATATATGAACTTGATGAAGATTCACAAATTCATAATAAGTTTGTTGGATTTCTTTTCTTTGATTTAAAAAGTGTTTGAAAAACCAAAGTCTTTTTTCTTTGTTTAAATCAGAATAAAAGTCTTTATGCAGAAAAGCTTTATCCAATTCAAATTTCTTTTCAATGACATTAATAACATTTTCTGTAACAGCAAAAAATGTAGGGGAAGTTGGAGGAGAAGGTTCCTTCTCTTCCTGCCTTTGTTCATGTTGACTACTAGTGTAAATAGGGTGAGGAACACTAGTGGCATAGTCAACAGATCGTATAGAAGTGCTAGGTATATCTGAAGTTGAAAACCTGGGTTGACTTTAAAAAGGAAGATTTATAACAGAAGGGATTTTTGTAAATTTCCTTTCTAGTGAAGGAATACTTGAGCACGACTCTTTATCAGAAAATCTAGTTGAAGCAGATCTTCTAAATGACAATTTGACTTTTCCATCAGAATATTGAGTCACATTTTGCAACTCTGTATTAGGCTCAAGTTGTTTTGGAATCGCTGGTGGAGCGGCTTCTTCAAGAATCCATTCTTCTGGAAGATGGACATCTTTCCATTGAATAGGTTTTGGAATGACAGTGTTGGCTCTAGATAAATCAGTCTGCAAGAGAAGAGTCTCATCTCTTTTTGACTGGAATTTATGTTGCGTACTGAATGCAGTGATCATTGCCTTATATGAGATTTTAAAAATTAAGGCAACTGGGATGGATCCCTCAATCATAGTATAATTATGAGTTTTGATTTGTAAAATCATGCTTTCAAAATATTTTTATCTTTAAGTGAAATTGTTATGTTTGGATAACAATCAAATGAAATTGGACCTTTACAAAGACTGGATTCGATGCTACTTAGCAAAGAATCATCAAAAGAGATGAATCGCCCATCTCTTAGGACAGCAAGGATAGAAGTATCCAAGCCTTCTTTGGTTAAGGGTTTTATACCGACTTGAATTAGTCCGATATGAATATAATTGAAATTCTTTTCTTTTAATTTCTTTAAAGAATGCTCAGAAAACAAGTGAATTGTTTCAAATGGATTTGAAAGAGTTATGTCACGTTCTTCAGTCTTTATAATGTAATCACTCTTTAAAAAATCAAGCTTTTTTTGATAAAATAATTGGATCGTGGTTGGTTTATTTTAAATAAGCTTTACCAAGTTTGGTTATGAAGTTCTTTGGATCATACAGTGATCAAACAAATTTGAACGCGGTTGGTCAAATTTTTAATAACTAATTGGTACGTGGCATTGTTAAACCAGATCGATGCTACACAAAGTGAAGCCTTTGGACCCAGATCTGACTTAGAACAGATCAATAGTCCGCACGTTCGGGTTTCCAGCCGATATACCAAATCAGTTTTATTTTACCAAATAAAGTTAAGTTGCTTTAAACGTGGTTGATTCTTTTTATTGGGCTATTATCAGATTTAGATTAGGTTCTTTTAGAGGTTTGGGTACATACACAGTACCAGATCCGGATCCCGGAAATGGTGCTCTGAAGGAATGGAGGGAGAAGAGAAGATTTACAACTGAGGATCGAGATCCGGTCTCTTTGCCTCAGAGGAACGTAGAAATTTATGGCAGATCTGATAAAGACCAGTCTGCAAGCATGCTTTGAAAAGAAAAGTGCTTTAAAAATAAATTGCTGGAATTTAAATGTGCATAAAATTAAATTGCAGAAAAGTAAATTGCAGAAATTTAAAGTACATGGAATTGAAATAGCTTTAAATTAAATTGCAAGTGCTTTAATGAAACTAAAAATGGAATGCTTACATTGATTGCTTTTCTTTGTAGAGAAGAAAGGGAAATTATGGGAAATTAATTTGAAGACAGGAGAAATTCTTTTTTGTCTTCGGATTCCAGATTCTTATTCCCAGAGAGAGAGAGAGAGTTTTTAGAGAGAAGGAAGAGAAGTAGAGAGAGAGGTTCTGAAAATGAGAAATGAAAAACCTGAGGAGTCTAAGTCTTCCTCTCGGTTTATATACAAAAATCTTTAAACTGTTCACTGTAGCGGGACTTTAAGTGCACAGTAATATCTAGAACGTTGCACTGTTCACTGTAGCGGGACTTTAAGTGCACAGTAACATCTAGATCGTATCTTTGAATAGTAGAGGCTTTGTACAAAAATTGAAATACGATACGGGTGAAGAGACATGTGCGCTCTCACTTGTGTCCAGAGAACCACCCGAAGAAATACTAGAAATTTTTTTTTTTTAAGTAAATAATCAAATAATTATTTACTATGCTTTACAGGAGAGAAAATGCCGAAACAATCATCTTCGTTTTCGTCTTCAAGGGAAATGAATGGCTCTTCGTCTTCATCATCATCTTCCTCTTCAGAGGAGTCTGCAACTGAGGATTTTGATCTTGAGGCGAGGAGCTGTTCCATAGCTTTGAAATATTCATCTTCAGTTTTGGCGCTTGCCAATAGAGACTGGGCTTTGGATTTTTGGGTTAGGAAGGTCTGTTGGGCTTTAGAAGCTTCCAGGGTTGGTTGTAGGAGGTTTTTAGAGGAGAGCCAATCTTTGATCATGTTAACAGTCAATTTGGACTGTTCATCAAATTTTGACCACCATTTGACTCTAAAGGTTCTTTGAAGGATGACTTGGGAATCTTGGGTGTGGAAACGGAGGTTCCATGAACAGACCCATGGTAGGAAGAAATTTGCACAAAAGCAAAGGAAGGGGGAAAATCTTTTTTCTGAGTCAGAAGGTAAATAGTGGGCTTTGAAGATGTTTAGGCAATTTGTGGCGTTTGGTGTTAGGATTTGTGGAATTGGGCCAAAAAGATTCCACCAGTGATGAAACCAATTTGGGAGACTTTGAACGGTTATCTTTGTGTTGAAGAAAAATAACCATGAGTGAGATTTTTTAGGGTTTTGGATAAAAAAAGGTGTTATACCATGCTTGTTGGTAATCCCAATAGGAAAAGGTCCGACAATGTGGTAAACGGGTCTCAAAATTTAAAGGGAAGGTTTTGAAATTGTGGAGTAGGTCACCCCACTGGTTTGGGCTCAATACTTTTAGGATTGTGGCCGTGGAGTAAGCCGATTCTGGATGGGCTTTGTCAAGAAAGAAATGTTTGAATTTAACTGACTCAGTTATTTCTAAAATGCTTTGATAGTAAGACTGGGGTTTTGTCAAATCCCATGGTTTGAAAAACCAGCCTTTGGGGAAAAACTTTGAAATGCTTTGAAAAGGATCAGTATGGTAAAATCCATTTTCCATAGAAAGAATGTTTTGAAAATGAGTTTTATCAAACCAATCGGAGGTTTTCTTTGAAGGTGTTGGCTGAGAAAGCACAATTTGAGAAGATGAGCTTTCAGCAGAGACAACAACATTTTGGGAAGAGGGTTTTGTAATTTCAATTTCTTTTTTAGGAGAAATTTGGCTTTGAGAAAGGTTTTGAAGGGCGAGCATGAGCTCAGGGGATTTTGTAATGGAACTCATCCATTGCTTTACTTGGTCATCAGAAGAAATAGATTTGTATTGGGCTCCATGTTCTTCAACCATTTCTATCCAAGATTTAATGGGCATGGCAGAAGAAAGTAGTTTTTCTTTAGAAGGGGTTGACTGGGGTTCTTTAGAAGGTTCTTGAGAACCAGTAACTTTGAGAACTGCTTTACCTTTATCTTTCTTCTTTGGCGGCATTATCTGTTTTGAAGAAATTCTCTGGTTAGAAAATCAGGAACATAATTTTTGTCACCTTTAATAAATTCAATATCAAAATAAAAAACACTTAAAATAACTTGCCATCGTGCAAAAATCTGTTTTGATGCAATGTTTTGAACATTCTTTTCTAAAACATGTTTTGCAGCTTTGCAATCAATTCTAAGTAAAAATTTTTGATTTAATAAATCACTTTGGAATTTTGATATGCATAAAACGATAGAAAGAATCTCTTTCTTGATAGTAGAATAATTTCTCTGGCAATCATTCCAATGAGCAGAAACATATTGTACTATCTGTTCTTTATCATTTTCTTTTTGTTTCAATATACCTCCATAACCTATGTCAGATGCATCAGTTTCAACAATTTTAGGTAATGCAGGATTTGCAAGAAATAAACATGGAATATTTTTTACAGATTGCTTTATTAATTTAACAACTTTAGTATGTTCTTCTGACCATGCAACAGGATTCTTTTTCAACCTATCATGCAAAGGTTTAGACATCCTATTGATGTTAGGGCAGAAATCAAGAACATAATTTAAACTTCCAAGGAATCTTTGTAATTGGGTTTTGTCCAAAATCTTGTCTGGGAATTTATCTGCAAACAAAAGTGATCTTTCTATTGGAGTGATAGTTCCTTTGGAAATATGATGACCTAGGAACCGGACTTTTGTTTGAAATAAAGAAATTTTTGAACTAGAAAGGGCTAACCCAGCCTTTTTAGTAACAAGATAAAAAGTCTTTAAATGTTTGAAATGTTGATCAATACTTTGAGAAAAAATCAACACATCATCAATGTAAACAATGCAAAACTCAGAATAGGGATTATAAATATCGTTCATGATTCTTTGAAATTCTGAGGGTGCATTTTTCAAACCAAAAGGCATTACTGTCCATTCGTATTGTCCAAAGGGAACAGTAAAAGCTGTTTTGGTACGATCTTTAGGATGGATTTGTATTTGCCAAAAACCAGACTTCATATCAAATTTAGAAAAAATGAAAGCTGAACAAAGTTTTTGGAGCAAATCTTTTTTATTAGGTATTGGGTACCTAATCCATTTTAAAGCTTTATTCAAAGGTTTGTAGTTTATCACAAGTCTAGGTACGCCTCTTTCAATTTCTGAATTTTTATTAACATAAAAAGCGGCACAAGACCATGGGGACCTTGACTTAACAATGAGTCCTTTTGACTCTAAATCTTTAATTTCATTTTTGCAATGTTGTTCCAATTCCATGTTCATTTGGATTGGACGTGCTTTGGTGGGTATTTGTTTTTCATCAAAAGAATTTTCATAAGGCAAATCTACCAAATGTTGTTTCCTATTCCAAAAGGCAGATGGTAAATCAGCACATATTTCTTTTTCAATAAGGCTTTTGAAATCGAGGATTTTTCTTTGTATAAAATCACTTTGTAGTTGACTTTCAACTCTTTGGAAATTTAAATCCTTTTGTAAACAAAATAAATCATCTTGTTTGGATTTAAGAATGGCATTGATTTTGTTTTGGTAAACAGAACAAGCTTTGACAATGTTTAGATTCATAGTCTTTGGCTTTTCAATAAACGAGAAAACAAGGTCTTTGGATTTTGCTTTGAAATATATACCATCATAATTGACAGCATATGGGGTTATAAGATTTATAAAAGGGGTTCCTAAAATGATAGCATGGTGTATATCATTTGTAAGAACAAAAGAAGTTTTAAATTCAATTTTATTATTATAAGTCGAGGCTTCAACTTTGGAACTAACATTCAATTTTGAATTGTTAGCGGCAGAAAGTCTTTCTTTTGTTTTTTCATGAAATCTTTTGGGGACGATCTCTTCTCTGATGCAATTTAAATCGGCGCCAGTATCAAAAAGGGCAATGGCGTCTATTGCAAAATCATCAGAAAAGATTAAAGTGACTTTAATCAAATACTTTCTTGTGGTGATTTGTTTTTAAAAAAATAGGAAATCATTGGGTACAGACTCAATGTTTTCCACTTTAATTTCATCACCATCATCAGGATTAGATTCATTATCTGAATTATCTTGCAATTGTTTTTGTAAAAGAAGTTGGATAGTCTCAGAATCACCTTTTTGTTTTTCTTTTAAATCTCTGATTTCACATTTGATTTCTTTTATCTCTTTCTGAAGATCTTGGATATTAGGAACCATCTTTTTTGTTTTCTTTTTATCCAAAATTTGAGTAAGATCATAAGAATTCTTTTTGATAATTGGAACTTTAGAAATCTCAGCTGAGGTTCCGGCTTTGTCGGAATCCATAGTTTTCAAAAGTTTATCAAGATAATCCTTTTGAAGATTTGGATCTGAAATATGCTTTACAAGTTCAAGAAAAATCTCTTGGTCTTTAATCAAAACATTGATTTTCTTTAAATAAGAATCTGAATCAGAATCGCTGCTGCCAGATGCAGAGGTGTCTGAATCAAATATCTCATCTACTTGGAGGGGGTCATTATCTCCCGACATGGAAGACTCAGAGTCTGAAGACTCTATAAGGAGGGGGGATATTTTGGAAAGAATGTCTTCATTGAGGTCAAGCTCTTGGAGTCTTTTGTTCATTTTGCAAAACTTTGCAGTATGACCTTTCATGCCACATTTAAAACATGTAGCATCTTTGAAATTGAATGGGGTTTTAGGTTTGGCTTTAAACTCTTTCTTTTTAGAGAAACTATGTTTCTTATAAGGCCTTGAAGGTTTCTTATAAGGAAGTTTCCTAAGATCGTGAAAGGGTTTCCTATGGCTCTTAGACTTGTAATATTTCTTGTAAGGTTTCGAAGAACACTTACCATTACAGTCTTTGGAAGTAGAAGCTTTAAAGGGGTCATAGTTGAATTGCTTACAGAAATTGCCTAACTCTTGCTTAGATCTCCTAAGCTCCTGCTTCAGACGTTTCTGTAATTTCAAATCTTGACAGATCTTTAAACCTTCTTTATTGACAAAACTGACTAGTTCACCATAAGTGAGCTCGTCATAAGGAATACGATTGTCATAAAGAGCTTTGATGGAATTCCTAACCTTTTCTCCCAATAGGGTAGGTAAACCTGCAAGGAATTTTTCCTTCCAAGTTACATGATTTGCATCATCCCTAAGGAAGAGTCTAGTAAAGAAAGTGGTTTTGTACTCTTGGAAATCACTGAGTTTTCTACACCTTAAGTTGTGTAGTAACTCGGCGTTTTTGTCCCTAAGGTGAGAAGGGTCACCTATGAAGTGAAGGGAAATAGTCAATATCAGGGTGGCAACAGCATCCTGAATTGGGTTATTGAATTCGTCAAGAATGGGAGCGCCATTCTCATCGGTTTGGATGGCATTAAAGATGTCTAATTGCTGCAATTTAGTGAGAAGATGATCCCACCATCCTTTAAGTTGACCAGTAAAACCCGCAATTAGGATTTCTGCAATGGCCTTGTCAGAAGTTCCTGATTGGGTTTTATAGACATTGGCTGCCATGGTCAATTGCTGCAATACACCTAGAATGTTGTATTCAGACATTCCATCTATATTCCACTCATAGACAGAGGATGCATTATATCGAGCTTGATTTAATGCACTAGGCCTGTTGTCTATAGTCAAATCAGGTGGAGATTTGGAAGTAGGGATTGCAAGTTCCCAATGGATTTTATTGGCTTTAGAAACAGGTTCTTCGGTAAAGGCTTCTAAGTCAGAAGAGGCAATAGAAACCTGGTCTTGTTCAAGTACTCCTATCTTGCTGGATTGAGGAGTATCTGGAGCAATTTGGATTTTACTAGATGAGGAAAAAGCAGCTTCTATCCTATCTAGTTGTTCTCTAATGGCTTTAGCAAAATCTGATTTTGACTCTTGAACAAGTTTTTGGCTAGTTTTCGAAACCTGAAAGGGTTTGAAAATAGGTTCCTTAAGCTTTTTATCAGAATCTGACTTTGAAGGAATAGGCTTTGGACTAGGAGAAACAGATATGGTTGACTGTTGGAATTGGTTTTCTATTCTAGTCAACTGTTTTCCTATAGTATTTAAGTTAGTATTACAGAAATTATTTTGTTGAATAATACTACTTAAATTACTATCAGTATCATTTGGTTTAGGGATTTTGTAAGTTGAAGCTCTGATTTCTATAGGAGGTTCGCCGTGGTCAACGGTTACGCTCCGGAGGGATGGATGCTCAGAATCGACTGTTCTATTACCTTCGGAGAGTTTCTATTCAGTGGTCTTCTTCCTAATAGTAATAGGGTTTGACTCTTTGAAGGGGTAAGAGATGTTTTTATTAGAAGAATATATCTCGAACCAATCAAAAAACAATATATGAACTTGATGAAGATTCACAAATTCATAATAAGTTTGTTGGATTTCTTTTCTTTGATTTAAAAAGTGTTTGAAAAACCAAAGTCTTTTTTCTTTGTTTAAATCAGAATAAAAGTCTTTATGCAGAAAAGCTTTATCCAATTCAAATTCCTTTTCAATGACATTAATAACATTTTCTGTAACAGCAGAAAATGTAGGGGAAGTTGGAGGAGAAGGTTCCTTCTCTTCCTGCCTTTGTTCATGTTGACTACTAGTGTAAATAGGGTGAGGAACACTAGTGGCATAGTCAACAGATCGTATAGTAGTGCTAGGTATATCTGAAGTTGAAAACCTGGGTTGACTTTGAAAAGGAAGATTTATAACAGAAGGGATTTTTGTAAATTTCCTTTCTAGTGAAGGAATACTTGAGCACGACTCTTTATCAGAAAATCTAGTTGAAGCAGATCTTCTAAATGACAATTTGACTTTTCCATCAGAATATTGAGTCACATTTTGCAACTCTGTATTAGGCTCAAGTTGTTTTGGAATCGCTGGTGGAGCGGCTCCTTCAAGAATCCATTCTTCTGGAAGATGGACATCTTTCCATTGAATAGGTTTTGGAATGACAGTGTTGGCTCTAGATAAATCAGTCTGCAAGAGAAGAGTCTCATCTCTTTTTGACTGGAATTTATGTTGCGTACTGAATGCAGTGATCATTGCCTTATATGAGATTTTAAAAATTAAGGCAACTGGGATGGATCCCTCAATCATAGTATAATTATGAGTTTTGATTTGTAAAATCATGCTTTTCAAAATATTTTTATCTTTAAGTGAAATTGTTATGTTTGGATAACAATCAAATGAAATTGGACCTTTACAAAGACTGGATTCGATGCTACTTAGCAAAGAATCATCAAAAGAGATGAATCGCCCATCTCTTAGGACAGCAAGGATAGAAGTATCCAAGCCTTCTTTGGTTAAGGGTTTTATACCGACTTGAATTAGTCCGATATGAATATAATTGAAATTCTTTTCTTTTAATTTCTTTAAAGAATGCTCAGAAAACAAGTGAATTGTTTCAAATGGATTTGAAAGAGTTATGTCACGTTCTTCAGTCTTTATAATGTAATCACTCTTTAAAAAATCAAGCCTTTTTGTTTTGTAAATCTTTTCTTTAGAAATTTTTGGAAGTTCCCAACAATCGATTGCTTTATCAAAGTTCTCAATAAAGAATTCTTCTGAACTCACAACATGCTTTGAAGCACTAGTCTTCCCGGAAGAAGAGCTAGAAAAGGATGATGTTCTACAGTGTATAGGGTCCATGAGAAAAAACCTATGGTTTATCTATGGTTTTGTCAGAATGGCTACAGGTATGGTTTTACAGCCCTAAACGGATGACCTTATCCTATGGCGGGACTTACTACCAGTAAGGATTCACCACACAACAAAACTTCAAAATAAAATACAAGTCTTTAAACACAGAACTATAAACTGCTTTACACTATCCTCCCCTTGGCTCTGATACCAGAAGGAAATATATATATATATATATAATTAAAAAATATAAACCAAAGAAATTTATATATATATATATATATAATTAAAAAATTATTATAAATTTAATTAAAAAAATTATAAATGTGACATTACATAGTTACATAAGCACTATAACATATCTTAGCCATTACTTAATAATAATATAAAATAAAAAATAATTAAATAATCAAATATACAAATATAACTTATAAAAATTGTAAAACAAAATAAAAGCAAAGTCACACGCACTAGCAAAAGCAAAGTAACATAACGTCAAGTCACCAACAACTTGTAAAGTCACCCAAAAGCAAATTAACATGACGCCAAGTCACCAACAATTTGCAAACAAAAAACCCTAAGCTTCCTTGCCGTCACACACATTAGCAACACTCAATACTGGTTGGATACACTCTCGACACAGATTTGAAGGACATCGGTTGCGCGATTCCGGCGAGAGCAAGCCATCTTCCTTCCTAAGTCCATCCAGCCACTTCACATTCACGGGTTCCAGCTGAACAATTTCACTATCACAACTTCAAGATCACCACCCGTACGGCTTCCCCTGGTTCCCATCGTGGACGGTTCCGTAATCACCACTTTTCGACAGGTGCAACAGCCCTGGTGAAGGATCAGACTGTGTTTGGTTTCCGAAACATCGCAATTTAAATTAATTGTGGCTTTATTTGAACAATTAATTTCGGTGTTATATTAACGTATTATTGTAACTTTATTTGAACAATTAAGCTTGATGTGTTATATTTTGAAACTTTGAACGTATTATTGTAGCTTTATTTGAATAATTAGTCTCGATGTGTTATATTTTGAAACTTTAAATGTATTATTTTAGTTTTATTTAAATAATTTATTTATTTAAATTTATTCAATTTTAAATTTAATTGGTAGCAAAATTATTTTTATATTAGATTTTTTTTATTTCATTAGTTGAAGAGAACTAAAAATTTTTAATTCGAAAACTAATGTGCAAAATTGTGGATTGGATATGGATTGAGTCAAATCCGCATCCGATCCGCATATGTATGGATTGGATTTGGATTGAATTTTATCAATCTGTGGATTGGATTGGATTGAAAAATTATAATTCGCAAAATTATGGATCGGATATGGATTGATGTCCAATCCGTAAAATCCGATCCGCGAACACCCCTATAGCACAACCAAAGATGCATTTTGAATTGTAGCAATGATAAATTTAGACATGAAAATATGATTAAATGTTGATTAAATCAACTGTAAAAAAAAAAGATCAATAAACACACTAACACAGGCATGTTTTGCTGTTGTTTTTGTCGGTGCTCAGTCAACATTTAGGTGGTGTTTGTTTTTTAACTTAATAAGTTAAAGTGACTTAACTTAATTAATTAAGTTAATTAGAGGTGTTTGTTTTTATAACTTAATGAGACTTATTAGATAATTTTGACTTAATGAAATAAGCTAATTTTTTTGGCTTTTTACTTAATGGAGAAATCTGAATTAAGTCAATTACTTACTAATGTCAAAAATATCTTTGCTTTATAATTTATTTTTCATGTCTTTCCCAAAACTCACCCATAGACATTTATCCCACATAAAAATATCCTTGTTTTTTCTTTCTTATATTATATACGATAAAATTTGAAATTTATGGCATTTTATATATTAAAATTCTAAAATAATTATGTATTTACTTGAATATAGTTTTACTTATAAATGTTAAAATATTGTGGTATTTAATATATTATTTATTTGACATTCAAATTTAATAAGGATACAAATGTAAAAGTATATATTTTCAGTTTTTTAAGTTGAAAAAAAATAAATAATTTAATACTTATTTTTCGAGATTCAGACAAAAAAACAAACATATTATTCAGATTCAGACATTTAAATCTATTCATAATTTAGATTAATTCAGGTCTATTCAGATTTCGGACAAAAAAACAAACGCCACCTTAGTCTATTTATCATTTTACTTTGAATTATTTCGGGATGGTTTATGGTAACTTCGAAATTACAAAACTAATTAATGTGTTTGCGGTAACTGCCAGGGATTGCAACCTTGATTCTTTACTATCGAGAACAATAACTTAAAGAATCAAAAATAAGATACAAATTTTGTAGAGGTTCACTCTCAAGGTGAGAGCCGCTGCAGAGTTTCGCAATTTTGAACAAAATGGATTACAGGACTCACAGTGGTCTGAAGCACATTCTCTTTGTAATCTATGCCTTTAAGATACAAAATGGCTCCATCGTATCCTTTATGAATATATAACCAGAGGTGCCTTTAAATATAAGTAAACATGCAGTCACCTAAGTCCCCTTTGAAAAGGTTTTATTTTTTGAATATTTCTTAATAACTCTCTAATTAATAAAGTTCTTTTTTTTAATTACGTTTTGTACGAGAGTCTAATAGACATCTCTATAATTAACAGTTATTCTACAATTAAGAATTATTTCTATTAAAAAATCTATATTTGATAACCTTAGTGTTAACGTGACATAATTATTAATATTATCTTACCATTAATTCATTCATTACTAGTTTTCTCAACAAAAAAAAATTAAGTTCTTTACCTTTTCAATTTCCTAAAAAAACATAACTATTTAACTTTATAATCTTTGACTTTTAGTATTCCTTTTAATTTCTATTAAAAACCTTATAATCTCAAAAATCAATAGATGAAAAAATTTATTGCGCTTCTCTCAACAAAGAAAAATATTATATTCATCAGTTTCTTATTTAAAAAAGAAAAAAAATTAGTTTTTTAAAATACAAAGTCAACACTATTATTTGATTATCAATTAATTATCTCAACTTTATGTGTGCTATCATTTTAAATATTCTATTTAAAAATAGTGTTGTTCTTATTTATTTGTTTAAGCTTCTAATGGAAGTAAAAAGATATTTTCTTGACTATTTTTCTAGGTCTTGTTTTTGAAATTTTTTAGGATCTTCTTGATTATTGTTGAAATAAAAAATTAAAGATATAATGAATTTTGAGCTCTTTATTTTATTCTATTTTATTTTTTAATATTGAAGTTGCAGAATAAAAGGAGGTCTCATAAACAAATTCACATAAAACCTCAAATTTTATAAAGCTGGCCCTTGTATATACGGAATTACATCAGCCTAATTCATGAGAAGAAAGTCTAACATATCTTACTAAGGAAATTTCAGGTCAAAGAGGGGAATTTACCGTTGTAGAAGCCCATAAACCTACCTTGTATATACTAAAAAGTTAGTTCATGAGAAAAGAGTTGTCTAGACATTATCACACGTCAGCTGAAAATACAATCTAGAAGTGCTTCAACATGTCAATCTCAAACAAACCCTTAATTATAGGCTACATAAATTTAATAAAAACAACCCATTTTACTTAAGTGTCTAAGTACTTACACTTAATTACAATATTAAATTTGTATTAATTAAAGTCATAATCTTTGAGTAACCTTGCAGGATAGGCTATGATGGATTTTGATGTATCCACGAATGGATTCCAAATCCTTGACTGGAAATGCGTTCTTCTCATGTCAAAATTAAGAATGTTCCAATTTTACAGCCACTATGATTTTTATCAAAGGGGTGGGGTTTAAAAAATTTAAAAGAAGGGAAAATGTAATGATTCCCTATTGTTGATCAATTTATCGGCTGCAATTTGGTCGCAAATACTGGCTTGAAAAGTTCAAACATACCCTTATTTTTTCTTCTATAGTACTTCAAAAGTTCAAACACACTTTGATTATCTTCTATCCAAAATGAAAATAAACTGATTCTTTGTACCGTGATTAATTTTGCACGAGTGGTTGGATATGGACATGGATAATAAAGTTGGTCGCTGGTCTTGCTTTCACACCGAAGTTTAGTCAATTCAACCGATAAGTGATAACTTTATATCAAGTGGTAATATTAATGGCTACTTGTAGCCGAGGGCCTATAAATGCTGAAAGTTAAATTTGATCATGACATATCCCGTAGTTCAAGGTCCATTGTATGAGTTTCATCGAAAGAACAACGCTTTCCTGCTACTTCTCATTAACCACTTTTTGGCTTTTTTTTTTATAGAGTAATTACATATTAGTCGCAAATAAAAAATGCCAATATTACTAAGCAAGTCATATTAGAGATAAATAGAGTGAAAATTCTATATTAGAGGGCCAAAGAAGCAACTAAATAGTTAATCGGTTATGGCTTTCATTTAATTGAGGTGGTAAAATGACTTACGTTGAAAATAGGAGGTTTAGACATTAATTATGGAAAGAAATATAATGGTCATCATGTTAAACAATAAAAAACAACATTTTTACATATGAGGATTGGGTGGGGGTGGGGGTGGGGTCAGAAATATAAAATCAAACCCTATACATTAAAAATTTATAAATTATTTTTCTCTTATTCTGAGTCACATTCCTTAAAATCCTATCAAAATTGACTCAATTTGGGGTGGGGTTCGGTGGAGCCCCAAATCTGTTGAGGATTTTGTCATCTAATCACAATTTTCATAATATGTTGTTATTTCTTTGGTGTTAAAATATTAACCAAAATCAAGTGATAATTAATCTTCTGATTGAGATAAGTTTTTTTTTTTTTTCCATAAAAAGATTTGACATTATGAAGTAACTTGTGTTACGAAAACTCTAAGAGTCGAGTGGTACTTAAAAGACAAAAATAATAAGAAGAAATTGATATTTCCCTCTGAAAAAATAAAAGAATTTTAATTAAACACTTCTCAGATACCAGAAAATAATATGATTTATCGTAAAATAATAAGCAAAAGCGTCTGAAACTCCCCGCTCACTTGGTTTATTAATTAATTAAGCTAGTTTTTAGGATTTGGATCTTTTCTCACATTAGTATCTCAACCAAGTGATTTTATAAATGCAGCATTCATTCAAAAAAAAAAAAAATCATTTGGTAGTTGATAAGAGAGAAAGTAATTAATTAATTAATTAATTAAAACTAGGAGATTTTATAAGTTTGGCACGCGTAGCTTTTAGATCTTCTGGAACATGCATGAACCTATAAGTATATTTTCGGAAGGGGTTTGGTCTTATGCATTTTACCATGAACAAATCCATCCATGGTTGCTGCAAATTATTAACTCGCACGTTGTTCACTGTGGATGATTGTGTTATATTGGTATCATAACTAATAAAGTAATAACTAATAAAGAATATTCTTTGGCTTTGGTCAAATCTTTTGCCCCGTTTAACCAACTTGTTTTGTGCTTGATAAATGTACTTATTATTATCTTCAAGCTGCTGACTAGTCTTAAATTTTGTTTTTAAGTGAAATCACGACCACATACAGTAAAGCTTCTGGATAATAATATTTATATAGAAATAACTTTTATATAATCATAAACAAATATGGTTGAAAGTAATGAATTTAATCAAAATTGATAAAGAGAATACTATACAATTAGTTAAAATCAGTTAAATATACATGATGAGCTTCAGACTCCGTATTTTAGTTAAAATCAACTATGACTAATTATCTAGTAAGCGGCAATCATGCCACGTGGTATTATCTAATAATTAATTCACAGTTTCAATATTATTCACAAGAAATCATATAATTATGTTACGCACAGGAGCGGACCCATTTATGGAGCCCCTTCTGGGCCATTATTTTTTTCCTTTAAATGTCTCTCAAGTCCTTTATGAAAAAATTAAATAAAATGAATCTTGACATATTTTTTATATAATAAAATATCTTTAATTTATTGGTAAAAGTACTATTTAATAGTTTTGGAGACTTATTCAAATCCTAATAGCCACATAATTTTATTTTTTAAATATTTTGTAGAAATTACTTATAAAAATGATACTTTCATAAATGTGGCCACAATTAGTTTCATCGTTTAAAATAAATAATTTACTGCTATTATTTGTTAAAATATAAAGGAATATAATAAAATTTGAGCTTTTGAGATTTTAAATGTGTTCAAGGGAATATTAAAAAAAAATTAAGCCGCCTAATTTAAGTGTTTGGGTCTGCCACTGATTACAATTGTCTATGTAGTCATCATATAATGGATACTGGTGATTACTAGATTATTTCCAAATCAAGTATCTTTCAAAATACATTTCAAATACTTTTATGATGTGGTTTTATTTGAAAAATTAATAACAATAATATACAAAGCATCATTTAGAAAGTACATTTAATTTATGTCTAATTTTTTCCTTATATTTTTGTAATATAAATAATAGGGAGAATTTATGTTTCATCCCTAATAGATATTGTATTTAACAATTACATTCCTATTAAATTTTTAATTACCCGTTTCGTCCCTCATGTTAAGAGATAATAGAATTAATTGTGAAACTAAGGGCAAAACAATCATTCAAGGGTTTCATATTTTAAAATTTAAATTGAAACATGACACTAGTCATTGGGATTAGGAAAAAGTGAAAAATGTAAGCGCTGTTTTAGTGGTTACATAAGACTAATTTTTTTCATCTTCTGTTTAATTTTGACATCAAACTACTTAAAAATGTCATAAAATCCTCTGAAAAGGGATAGAATAATAAATCAATAAATAATTGTTAACTTCATGTATTTTCTCTTAATGAAAATGATAAGACTACATCTATCAAAATTAAAATATACATTCTTCCCGAATAATATTAGCCATTCTTTCCAAATAATATTGGATAATTTGAGTAGATATAATATTTCATATCAAAATAAACTAGTAGAAAGGGGTGTGGCGTTGGTGGTGTGGTGCCTGTTTCTAGTCAACCAAATGTTTTGGAGATTCAAACCGAAGCATTTGAAAGTCTTTGGAAGGTCAAAGTTCAACAAATAAACTACTGGTCAAAAAAGTTTCAGCATGCATTGCTGATGCTATATAAAAGAAT
This sequence comes from Citrus sinensis, assembly GCF_022201045.2. Taxonomy (NCBI): domain Eukaryota; kingdom Viridiplantae; phylum Streptophyta; class Magnoliopsida; order Sapindales; family Rutaceae; genus Citrus; species Citrus sinensis. The sequence continues at coordinate 21,110,535 of NC_068563.1, forward strand.
TAAGTGGGGAGCTTTAATTTTTTAATTTTAAAGCTTTTGACCAGCACTTTGTGTTCACACTTGATAAGTAAATGAAAGAAGCTTTAATGCTTTGTGTTGTCAAGTAATCAAAGAAATAGTCTTGTTATGTTTTGAGTAGTGATTATACTCTAATTTGTCACAAACAAATACGTTTGATCATTTTAAAGAATATTTTATTCAAAAAATTATAATTTTGAATATGAATGCAATCATAATAAAGCTTATACTTTTCATGTCAAAATGGCTTTGATTGAAAAAATTATATCTTCATATAAACATTTTCTAAGACGAAATCTTAAGAGATATCAATGAAAAAATGTACTATGATTATATAAAATATATAAATCAAATACGCTGCAACCTCAAATGAGAAAATAAGCCATTGCACCCCTTCAATTCCTGTATCAGTCAAATTTTTTTCAAAAAAAAAAAACTTAGACCTTTCTTAGAAAAAAATAATAAAAAAAATAATAGAGGATGTGTATTTTCAGAATAGTGAGGGAGCAGTGATGATAGAAAACTTAAATGATCAAATTCAAACTTTTACTTGGACGCATTCGAACTTGTGCAAGATTTATTTTATTTTAAGGCGGGGCTATTTCAACTTAAGATTTTGATGTAAATTTAGGCATAAATTACTAACAATTTATTTAGTTCAATCCAAGATCTAAGAAAATTACTTATACGACATCAAAATCCTACTAAAAAAAGATTGAAGTTCAAGTGTAAAGAGAGAAAATATCTTGATAACAAGGTTTACTGGTTCAAATCTATTGGATTTTGCTAAATTCAAGTTTAATCTATCGTATATTAGATTTTATATTTTGGATTCAATCTAATCTAATCTCTTATTGAAATTCAATATAATTCAAACCAACAAAAAAGTAAAATTCAGTTTAACCTGATCCGTTCAATTTGATCATCAAATTAAAATAAAATTTACAAGTAAAAGTCTTCAATTTCTCTTCGTACTCTTAATTACTAACAACTGAAAAGAAAATACAAAATATCATCTCTTTTAATATTTCATGATTCATGTATTTTATTACCATATATCTAGAAGAAAAAAAAAGGAGTTTGACTATTGAAAGCAAACATTAGTTGCAACTTGCAGTTTGTAATCTATATTGTTGTTATAATATATTTATAGTTATAAAATTAGGTTTATCTTTTTTAGCAAGTTAAATATAGAAGTAACATGTATTTTTAAAAAATAAATAAAAAATAAAAATTAATGGGTTGGATTTGTTTATATTTTACTTGAACACATAGATCTATAAACCAGTCCAACAACATAGAATTTTCTATTTTGTAATTCAATCCAATCCGATAAACATTAAGAGTGGAGCTATTGACACCCCTACATTATTCTTACACAACCCAACTTAAATAAAATTACAATTAAGGATAATTGAAAATTAAACACATATAGTTTTTTTAAGCAAATTACTTAATTCATTATCAATCTTTTTCAAAAAAAAAATTCTATATGTTACTTCCTATCTAACTAAAACAAATTGTACAAATTTAAAATAATCTATTGTTCTCTTTTGATTTCTTATTGATTAAATATTTTTATACTTAAAATTACTTTAAAATTATAATTTGAAATATGTGTTATTTTAACCAATGATTAACATTAAAAAATTTATCACCCATATAACTTTTTAATTTGTGTGTAGATTAATAATAAAATTGAAAATAATTAAAAAAATAACACAATAATATTTTGAGTTTTAACAATAAAACAAATCAAATGAAAATTGAGAATTTAGAAAAGTAAATCTAAAAAAAGGGACATTTTCGGAAATAAAGTGAATATAACTAAGAATGGGGTTTTATGAGGAGATGAGAGGGGTGCCAATAGTCCAACTCAAACATTAAATTGGTTTAGATTGTATGGATTGGTTTGATTGGAGCTAATTAAATCTTGAACACCCTTAGCAGTGGGCTTTCTGGTCGAGGGAGAACTCAGATGTGTTTGGGAAGTGGACAATGAATTGAAATTGTAAGCCCAAACACAACTTTTTTGTAAATTTTAATATGCCCCTCAGCTCGTAGTTTTTTTAATCTTGTTTTAATATAATTTTAGTGTTATATGAATAATTATCACAGCCCTCGATTGAACTAAATAAATAACCAAACTTTGATGTCCAAATATGATTTAAGTCAAAATCTTAAATTGAGAAATAACCCAGTATTTTATTTTATTTTATTATTTACTTTGAGAACGAACTTGCATAAGATTGGACTTCCTGTATCAGCGTACGTCCTCAAACCTGCTTTTAACTACTAATAAATATTGGGCTTCTTTCAAGCCAAACTGGACCCATAAAAAGGCCCCCCCCCCCCCCCCCCCCAAAAAAGAAAAATGAGGTAATTAACATCCTGGTCCACAGCTTATGGAAAAATCATAGTTTTCCATAAGAATATTCTCAACTTTGATGATGCTTTGACTCCATTACCGATTCACTGACAAAATCACTCCCTAGAACCATTGTTACATTCCGCAAAAGTTTGATGCAACGATTTCTTCTTGAATTACATTAGAGTCTATTCATATTTAGAATTAAAAATTTACTCAAACTTTTTAATTATTGGTTATAATACAATCTGAATATCTAGGCCTAGAATCAAAATTTACTTTTTAAATATTTAAAAAAAATCAATCTATATAATATATAAGGAATGACTTAAATTCTCGAACTCAAGAACATGTCGAGAGTGTGCTTAAGGAGTGAATTGTCGAGAGGGCACAACATTCAAATTAGTTATTAATAATATTTTAATGACAATCAATTGTAGAAAGGATGACAATTAATTGTATGTATTTTCATATAAACATTTTATTATATCTCAAATTTAAAGCGGGACGAGACCAAGATATAAAACAATTCTACTATATTTTGCCAGATGGTAGGGAGACAAATGCAAAGTCTCATCCAATTATATTAAAGTTTCAATTTCACCTATTTACAGTTTCAAAATTCAAAATGACACCTAAGCAATCACAGTTTCACTTATTTTGGAGCATAAATCTTAATTACTAATATGCTAAAACTCATTCACGAGTCGGTTGATTTGGAAAAACAAAACGAGATGGGACAATTAGCAGGACAAGAGGGGGATGCTTTTTCCATTTCAAAGAAAAAATCAAGATTAATATGAACTATCATCTTATCCCAATTAAGTAAATGGAATTTCAAAATAAAAGTTACCATATTCTTTTAAAAACCAAGAATGAACATAAAGTGGGATCCACCTATGTTGCAACAGTTGCAACATACCACACTTTTTGTCTCTATTCTAAAATATCGTTGGATGTAAACTAAATGAATCTAACGGTTGAAATTAAAAAGTAGGTAAAGGTCAGTGGCCGGTTGTTGAAAGAAATTATAAAAAAATTGTTAAATAAAAATATGTTGAACAAGGGTCCAGGAATAATACTGGTTTTGACTTTGTTTTGAGAGTCCGTCGTCGAAAATTTTTTCACACCCCAGAATTTTAGATCATCAAAATATTTTCAACGCCCAGAAATTGCGATCAATTTCCCGTAGAAATAGATATCGTCAAGTTTCAATTTTAAGTGTCTCCCATAAAGTCAAAAATTCCAGTCGGTAAAATCGAAGGCGGATACATGACTCTGGCAACCAACTGGAAAAGATGTTGGGTGGTGGTGCAAGTTTAGGATACATGACTTCAATATACCTCTTCTTCTAACAAATTAAACAATGATTCCATGTGATAACATTATCATCTTCCCTAATTCCAATAAATATACATGACCAACCTCCCAAGCTAATTTCTACCGTCATACTCTTTCAAAAACATTAACCATTTTTTGTTAGGAATTAACCACCGCGGCTGCTTCGAACGGCACAACAACATACCAAGCATATGCAATATTCACTCTGGTTTCAGATATGACTAGTTCAGTAGTTCCTAAACTTTCTGCATCACTCAGTTTGGGTTGCAGTTGTCGGCTACAGTAACAAATTCTCAATTGGAATCATTCCCCTCAGAGCCGATGTTCATGTACTAACCATCGAATTCCAACAATTTGGGATCATCTTCTTTCAATCTCAGTATCTCCAGATTATTCTTTAATTTGAAATCACTTACGCCAGCTACAGTAACAAAATTGCCATCGAATTCGTTCGGCGAACATAGCCCGAGTTGCAGCATAGGTGAATAATCCAAATATTCTACCTGAAGAATATTGCGATCATCTTTTTCCGATTTTGGTGCCTCCACAGTATTTGTCAAATGAAATCAATTACACCTACTGCACAAAATTTAATTGATCTGCCTTACAACCCCAGCCCAAACATGCAACATACATAAATAATCGAAAATTTTTCCCTAAGAAATTGCGACAAATTTCGTTCGATTTAGGTGTCTCCAAATTGATTCTCAACCACGATCGTCAAACCCTAATTTATATTTTTCATACATAAGACATAATTGGTTTAATCAGATGAATTTTGTGCAACTGGCATCAACGGTTCCCGGTTTATTCCTCATTTATCAACCATTTAATTTCAACCTTTAGATTCATTTAATTTACATCAAACGACAGTTTAGAATGGAGACAAAACGTGTGGTATGTTACAACTGTTGCAACATAGGTGGATCCAAGTGATATATCTTTACCGGTTCCAGCCCATTGCCATCTCCAAATCGCAGGGACTCGTATGAAAATACCTACAAAGTAATGTAATTAACTGAAATTTAATTAAATAAAATATCATACACCAGATGTCATCAAAAGACTGAAAATATAAAAAATTTAGAAGATAAGCTTTTTAATATTACACACAGTTCTTTCTTCTTCCTTGCCAAGTGCCAAACGCCAACACCCAGAAGCTATCTCCTTCCTCACTGAGTTCATCATGCCCTCCATAACAACCACCATCGCACTCAAACCCATTTCCCCTTTCACTCACAACAACCTCTTCTCCTTAAACCCACCTCCATTTTCACCTCACAGACCTATTCTCAAACCCATTTCAGCCATTATCATCCCACCTTCTTCATCCTCCCAACAGTACCAACAGCAGCAACTCTACCAGCCCTTCAGGCCTCCCCCTTCTCCTCTCCCGCCCAAGTTTCGCAACCTCGACGTCGCCGGCCGCATCGACGTCCTCGCCAATAGCCTCGGCCTTTGGTACGAATACGCCCCCTTAATCTCCTCCCTCTATCAAGAAGGCTTCTCCCCAACCACCATTGAAGAAGCCACTGGCATCTCCGGCGTCGAACAGAACCGTTTGGTCGTCGCAGCTCAGGTTAGAGACTCTCTGGTCCAATCCAAGACTGACCCAGATGTTCTTTCTTTCTTTGACACCGGTGGGGCCGAGCTGTTGTACGAGATTAGGCTTTTAAGCGCCTCTCAACGTGCTGCTGCTGCTAAGTATGCTGTTGAGAACAAGCTTGACTCTCAGGGATGCCGGGACTTGGCTCGTGCTGTTAAGGATTTCCCTCGTAGGAAAGGAGACACTGCCTGGGGTAAGTTTAATTATGTGCTTCCTGGTGATTGTTTGTCGTTTATGTACTATAGGCAAAGTAAGGAGTATAAGAATCCATCGGAAGAGAGGACTGCTGCTTTGCAGCTGGCATTAGATGTGGTGGAATCCGAGGATGCTAAGAATGTAATAACTAGAGAGTTGGAGGGTGGTAGAGCGGGGAAAGATAGTACAGGAGATGAATTGGTTGATGTGGTAAAGGTTCCTGTGGTGAGGTTAAAGATTGGAGAGGTTAGCGAAGCTACCACTGTTGTTGTTTTGCCGGTTTGTAGGGCAGAGGAGAAGGAAAAGAATGTTTTAGAGGCGCCGTGGGAGTGTAAGAGTGAGGGGGATTTTGGGGTTGTGGTGGCGGAGAAGGGTTGGACGAGGTGGGTGGTGTTGCCCGGGTGGGAGCCTGTTGTGGGTTTACGGAATGGGGGTGTTGTAGTGGCTTTTAGTGATGCGAGAGTGTTGCCTTGGAGGGCGAATAGGTGGTATTATGAGGAGGCTATTTTAGTGGTGGCTGATAGGAGCAGGAAGGAGGTGGCAGCAGATGATGGGTTTTATTTGGTGGTGGGTGATGGTGGTGAGTTGAAGGTAGAGAGAGGGTCAATGTTAAAGGAAAGAGGGGTGGAGGAGAGTTTGGGGACTGTGGCATTGGTGGTTAGGCCACCTAAAGAAGAGACAGATGATCAAATTGCTGATGAAGATTGGGACTGATGCAATCATGAATTTGATTAGAAATGCAGATTGATACTTGTTATTTAGAAATTTTAATAATGGCGAAAAATTGAAGATTGGAGTTGTATGGGCTTTGTTTCAAGGCTGTGTGGCAGTATTTTTGCTACCTGTTTTGCTGCTGGATAATGACTATTGTTTAACAAGTGATCTTGTTGTAGTACTCTAATTCTATTTGTGCACTAGGAGGCTGCTCGATTTTTGTTCTATCTGCAGGTTGTATTATATGAAAAAGTTAAAAGAATTTGCTGTGCATTCTTTTCCCTCTAGAATTGCCGTCTATGTTGTGCATATGTGTTGATAATCAGATTCTGATAAAAAAAGGAAATGCAGCATACTAAACTTTCTATATGCTAATATGACAGTGCAATTTTTTTTCCTTATGTTTCGATGTCTTCAGTAGAGGATTGAAGGGGAAAAGGTGAATTGTTTTCGCTAATATTCTTAATCTCTTGAAGAACATTTTAACATGAGAATTTTGTGCTTGACACTTTCTTTGAATGAGCAAATATTTGAATTGTCTGAATCCAAAAGTTGCATGCAGCCTAGTTATTCAGGAAGTACTTTGAATTCTTTGCTTTCCTTTTGCCCACTTTCTGCAAGAAGCCCGAGCATACCTGCAAAATGGGGGAGCAACCGGGGATAATTGTCTTATTTGGCTAAATAGTCTGTGTAAGTATTTTCTTATCCTGAGGAAGTGTCACAGTTTCCAGTGAGTGACTCGGGCGTTTTTGTCACTAGTTGTAGAAAATATTTATCATATACAATTCAGGACAAGATGATTGTAGAAAACATAGATATTTTGGGTTTCTAATGAGAGAATTGTATTAATTCTGCAACAGTATAGTGAGTGCTTTCCTTATGTTTAGGCGAGGCATAGATTATCAGCATCAGATTTTTTATCGAGAATGTTTCTATTTGTAATTCTGTGAAGCCAACTTGTTTGTAAAGAATCTATTCCTTTGGCCATCCGCACGGTAAAGTAGCCTGCTTCATCCCATTTATCTCTTTTGTTTTTTTATTATTTTCCTTCTTCTTCTTCCCCTTTTTCAGTGGAGAACCTCGCAAGAGCTGCATAAATGAAAGGCAAAAGGAAAGATATAATTTCAAATATTTTATAGTATTAGTTTATTTATTATCTTTAACCAATGTCTCCATCTTAGAGCATCTGAGCAATTCTATGTCTTTTATGATCGTGCAAGTTAAATTAATGTTACAAAATATAGCATCGTGGTTTGGATATCTTTTAACAATAAAATGAATTTTGACATATTTTTATTTAATAAAATATTTTAAGTTTAGTGGTAAGAGTGTTATTTAATAGTTTCGGAGACTTGGTTTAAATCTCAATAGTCACATAATTTTATTTTTTAGAACTTTTGTGGAAATTACTTAGAAAAATAAGGATAGTTTCATAAATGTGGCCACAATTAGTTTCATCATTTAAAATAAATAATTTGCTACTATTATTTTTTAAAATTTAAAAGAATGTAATAGAATTTGACTTTTGAGACTTTTGAGACTTTAAATATATTCAAGAGAACAATAAAAACAAAAAATTAAGCACTCCAAATTAAATTAAAACTTTTTGAATTAAGCCTCCTAATTTAAACGTTTGGATCCATTATTGGCCAACTTGTTCATTTACTCATCATATAATGGCCACTGTGCTTACTAGGTCATCTTCAAATTAAGTTCTTTCATAATGCATTTCCAATACTTTTATGATGTGTGTTTTATTTGAAAAGCTAACAACAATAATATAGAGAGTATTATTTAGAAAGCACTTTTAATTAAGGTCTAATTTTTTCCCTATATTCTAGTGATATGAATAATAGGGAGAATGTATGTTTCATCCCTAATAGATATCATATTTAACAATTACATCTCTATTAGATTTTTATTTACCCATTTCATCTTTCTTGTTAAGAGATAACAGAGTTAATTGTGAAACTAAAGGCAAAACAATCATTCAAGAGTTAGATATTTTAAAATTTAAATTAAAACATAACTGAAGTCATTGGGATTAGGAAAAAATGAAAAAAAGTATGCGCTCTTTTGGTAATTACATAGGACTAATTTTTTTCATCTTCTATTTAATTTTGACACATGCTACTTAGAAATTTCATAAAATCCTCCGAGAAGAGGTGGAATAATAAATGAATAAAAAATTGTTAACTTTATGTGTTTTCTCTTAATGAAAAGGATAAAACTAATAATAAAAAATCTAATAAAAATATAAGCAATAAATATAACATCTATCAAGAATAAAATATATATTCTTCTCGAATAATATTGGATAATTTGAGTAAATATAGTATTTACATATCCAAATAAAAATAATAGAAAGGGGAGTGGTGTTGGTGGTGTAGTGCTTGTTTATAATATTTACATATCAAATGTTTTGGAGGTTGTTGGGGTCTCAAAAAGAGAGCCTGGCTATCTTTGGTTGCCATTTGGCAATCAAAGACCTTTCTTTTAAAAAACATTGGAAAAAAGGAAAATAAAAATGAAAATTTTTAAATAAAATGTTAAAAAATAGTAATGTACAATATAATTACAAGTAAAAAAAAAAATAGTATTACCATGTTGCATGTTGTATGTGGTAAGTTGTAGATTTCATGTAAAATGTTGCATGTTTCATGTATTACATCCATTGTTTCATGTTTGACGTTTTTGTTTTATGTTTCACATCTAATGTTGCATGTCTTGAATAAAGACAAAAATTTAGAATATTCCAATATTCCCGTTTGTTTCATGTTTGACGTCAATGTTGTATTTTGACATTAATTGTTGCATGTTTGACATAACATGTTGCAAGTTATCTTGGTTCTCATGTTTAACCTCAATTGTTTCATGTTTTATGTTGTTGCAAGTTTTATGTGACTTAATTACATGTGAATCGCATGTTACGTTTTTTACGTTTCATGTTACATTTTTGACCTCATGCGCTGCATATTTCATGTCATATGCAACATGTCTTGAATAAAATAAAAAAAAATAATATTCTTGCCCGTTTCATATTTGACGTCAATGTTTCATACTTTATATGATAGGTTGTATATTTGACTTGAAATGTTGCATGTTGCATATTTTACATAAGTTGTTGCATGTTTGGTGCATTGTTGCATGATTGACGTTAAATGTTGTATGTCTTGAATAAAGCCAAAATAAGGAACATTCCTGAATATTCTAGCTCGTTTCATGTTTGACATGAACATTGCATGTTTTATGTGATATATTGCATATTTGATGTAAATTGTCTCAAGTTTTATGTTCTACATATGTTGTTGCATGTCTGATGTCATTGTTTCACATTTGAGGTCAAATGTTGCATGTCTTGAATAAACAAAAAAAGAATATTTCTAAATATTCCTACATATTTCATGTTTGACGTCGACATTGCATGCTTTATGTGATAGGTTGCATATTTGACATGAAATGTTGTAGGTTTTATGTTTTATGTCAGTTATTGCATGTTTGATATCAATATTTTACGTTTGACGTCAAATGTTGCATGTCTTGTATAAAGCCAAACAATAAGGAATATTTCTAAATATTCTTGAATATTCTTGGCCATTTCATGTTTAACGCTAACATTGCATGCTTTACATGATAGGTTGCATATTTAACGTGAAATATTGTAGGTTACATGTTTTATGTCGGTTGTTGCATGTTTGATGTCACTGTTTCACATTTGACATCAAATGTTGTACGTCTTGAATAAAGTAAAAATTTTAAAATTTCTTCACCCATTTCATGTTTCAGGTCATTCTTCCATGTTTGACCTAGAGTTATTGTATTTGTTTCGTTATGCTTTGCATGTTTCACGAAAAATGTTACATGTCTTGAATAAAGTACAAACTTTTAAAATTTTCCAGCCCATTTCATATTTCACGTCCTTGTTCCGTGTTTGACCTCAGTTGCTTCATTTGTTTCGTTACTTCTTGCATGTTTCGTTGTGGTTGGTTTAACTCTTAGTATATACATATCATTGATATGACATATTTACTAACTTTTAGGTGCTATGAGATTTGAAGAAAATGAAGGAAATGAGAGGACTAATATGGGGGAAGTGATAAGAAACAAAAGGAGTAGAATGAAGAAAGTAAATCACATTGTTTGGTATAACAATTTATGTGCGTAAGCCAAAATCAAATGCACCTCATCTGTGGATCTAGTTACTGTACAAGTAATCTTGGTGTTGCTACCATTTAGTTTAGTTGGATTCGCAAAATAAGTGGTCAGGTTTGTTGACACACAATTACTTGTGTGTGAAATCACTTGAGGTATGAAATAAATTACTTGTACATATTTGGTATATAATGTTTACAAGTAAACTAGGTTAATGGCATGTAATCATAAAATTTGATCAAAGTTAGATAAATTGTTCAAATGAGTGTTTGATCCATGTAATTTTACTTACCTCGTTCGAAGTCGTCTGATGAGAAAATATAGCCACCAATACATGCATTCAATTGAAGACCAAGTATTCAAATATAAACATTCAATTGAAGACCTTAGTAACGAAACCAAATACAAGCATTCAACTGAAGACCAAAAGCATTTAAATACACACAGAAAGTTAAATTTGAAAGATGTACTAGATATTCAATTACATTTTTAAATTTCTTATACAAAGTTAAGAAGACCATTAGTTTCAAATTCTATGGTTAGTTAAGAAGACCATCCGTTTTAAATTCTATGGTAACTATAAAGAAACTACTCCAGCCAACCAGTATTGCCTTAACCTTAGTATCCACAGCTACGTTATTGCTTATTCTCTAAAGGTGCCTCAGTGATACCATGAAAATATTTGCAAACACGTGTGAAAATAATATAGCTAATTAATGAGAGTAAATACAATAAAAATGAAAACAAGGCATTAAAGACCATGCTTCACAGGAAGTCATATACATTATGTTCACATAGCCTTAGAAACAGACTTATATTTCTCATACAGTACTTTAAAATATATATGTATATCACAGAACCGCATCAGTTGTATCTCCGTAGCCTACAACCATAGTTCAGCTAAGTTTTTGAAACATAATGGTAAGTGGTGTTTAAATTTTAATGCTATGAGTGTTAATGTACAAGTGTACACAATAAGTAATATAATGATGAGTATTCAAGATCGTCTCCACAGGGATTATTGTTATCGGATTTGCTGCAGCAATTTTGACAATACAGTTTAGATTAAATTAAAATAAAATAATTAAAAAAACTAATAAACTAACTAAATTAAAAATGCAATAAAGGAGATCTTAAATCAAACTCGAAGATGCAATCAATAAGAAATGAGTAGTTGAGCGATTAAACTCTCTTAATAGTTTTGACTATTTTTCTAATGTTTGGCTATGTTGCTACAGTATTTGCTACAATACTGGGCAGAATCCTTATATATCCTCAGCTATCTTAGGTTGGGTATCTTATTTATATATATGCAACCTAACAATGATAAGTTTTTATGATAATATTAGATATAACATTACGTATTTTAGATTTTAATTGCCCTACAAGGCGAATCCCTATATTTATTTCATTACTAATTTTAGATTAAACATGACTCTTTTTGAATCAAATTATACCCAACTCAGTAAATCAAACAAAATTGATTAAAAATAAACTAAGATAGATGTTTATGTAAAATATAACTAAAATGCAATCAAAACGCTTATTTACTTTTTAAGTAATCATGATTTAAGTCCAAAAGTGTCATGAAAACTCTCATTTTATAAATTTAAACTATTACTTATTCTCAAGTAATGACAACAACACTAACATTTCAATCACACACTCATGCACTAACAACTTAGCTTTGTAATCAAATTTGCAAGGATTCTTCAATCCTCAGAACACACTCTTAATCATGCAAAATTGTCATAGCAGATCAGTTCTAGACTTAGGCCTCATTTTGTCCAAAGTGTGTGTGTGCCACTTTGATCAAATTCCAGAGGTACTGCAGCATTGCATAAACATTATATAACAAAGTAAGTATAGAGTACGGACCTAGATATAAACCGGTCTTAAAATTGTTTCTTTAAGCTCGAGGTCCAAAAATGAGTCGCAATGAATTGAAGGAACTCTTCAGCACGTTCTCTTGTTTTCGCAGCCCTAGGCTTGCGTTTCCCCTAGCTCTCAAGCTCTTTGCATTAGCTATTAAAACTTATGCAACTTAGCCCTAAGATTTTGATTGTAATCAGAGATTTTGAATCAATAGATTAGGCATTGATGTGTTTTAATGTTGTGTATGGGTTAACTTTGATCAATAAGGAGGGAATGACGAGAGTAAATCCAGAAACCTTTTTTTTTTAATCTAGGGTTAACGATTTGCATTTTTCAAACAAGATAGAGGATTTGGTTTGTTTGTTGTGAAAAATTGGAAGTTTTCGTGATGATTAATGGTTGGGAGATGTTAGAAAGTTAAGAAAAAATGAAAAAAATTAAGGATTTGTTGAGAGAGAGCATGAATGGTTTGTAAGGAATTTATGGGGGAGAGAGAGGAGCAATAAATGAGGAAAATAAACAACTTATTTGTTAATACGCGCAACTAGCTAGCCATTTATTTACGCGTTGATTCTAAGTGGTTCGCCGATTAGAGTCCAAAGAGTATTCAATTAGAAATGGGTAGCTGAATTAATAAGTGTTCGTTTGAAGAGGTTAACTGCTTAGAGTATAGATAGCATCCAACTTGAAAGGGCTAGCCAACTATTCTCATGTTGTGTTAAGCAGTTACCACGTGAGCTCCAGATAGCATACATAGTTAAACGACTAGCTGAATAATTTCGTGTTGTCTTAAGTAGTTAACTGGGTCCAGAGAGCACTTATAGCCGAATAGCTAACTGCGTGAGGTCCAGAGAGAACCCTTAGATAAAAAACTAATCAAATAATTTTGTGTTGAACTTAGTGGTTAACCACATGATCTCTAAAGAGCACCCATAATTAGTTGGCTAGTCGTTTATTCACGCGATAAACTGCTTGTCACATTGTGCTGGTCGGTTAGGTTTACAATAAATGTCATGTAAATAAAACCCACATTTCCTCCATTAATGAGCGATTATATCATGGCTTAAGTCTTGGACTTCTTCACAAAAAAACTCACTCACTCCAAATGCTATGTTTTTATATCTCGTTGAACATCTTCAGACGTTTAGTTTTTCACTTTTCATGAGTCTAGTTTCTCTCCAATAAAGATATGTGTTGTAATTTCAGTAGTAGATTTGTGATCCCATAGAGCTATAATATTTATGATTATACTAAATTACTAAGAAAATGGTTATGAATTATGTTATTAATTAATGACTAATACGGATATGAAGATGGGAAGAATGTTGACTGTTGTGCAAATTTTAATGTACTCGCAAGCGCACGAATCTATTGTAGTATAGATCTATGGTGACGAGTGTCGATCCCACAAGGAGGTGGATTTTAATTGTGTTTAGAATTAATTTTGTAAATGGGTTGTTGGATTTATGGTGGAAATGATTTGGTATATGCTAAAACTTAAATTAAAATGGCGAGGATAAATTCTGAAATTGGTATTGAAATGGCGAGAATAAATTGATGAGAATTATATTGAAATGACGTACTTGGGTATCTGGATCCGTATCAACATGCATCATGGGCTAAATATTCCTTATTAATGCCAATTAAATCATGAGGGGGGAATCCACACCTCATGAACCACGCTCTAATCAATATGGTGCTAAGGGCTTATCGTGCCAAATAATAATAACCTTGTACTAGAGGGCCGGTGAAACCAAGGCGGTACTAGACAAGATTAGTATTATTTGTCGACGAGAAGTCAAAACATCCACAAAAACTAGAGGGGAAGAGAAAATAAATTTACCAAATAAAGCCCATGACACATGTTGAGACTTCACCTTCAACCCAAGCTTGAAAAGAAATTAGCCACTCATAATTGAACTAGGGGCAAAATGGAAATTTATTAAAATACGAAGAAAATACAAGATGGAGAGAGAATTACAAAAAATGGATCCCAAAAATGGATTCAGAGATCTTAAATTAGGGGGGGGAGGCCCCCTTTTTATAGATACATGGAGTAAATCATGGCCATCGGATTAAAAACAGTTTGGACGCTCAGGATTGCGCCACGTCATCAGTCAACAGTCCACGTTTGACCACGCGGATGAACAGTAACACGGTTTGACCCGGATGAACAGTAACGCGGTTTGGTTGAAAATAATCCTGTGTGATGCATGCACTGTACGCGAGATTTTTCGTCCACTGATATGCTGCCACGTCACCATCAACAGTACATAAGAATTTTAGTCCAACAGGATCGTGACACCTCATCAGTCAATGCCACATCATCGGTCAATGCCACGTCATCATCCGTCTATGTGAACAGTGTCGTGAACAGTAACGTATACAGTACCGTACACGTGAATAGTACCGTACATGTGAATAGTGCCATTTTTCCTTTTATGCTCCTCCTAAGGTTTTCGACCGTCCTGAGTTCAAAAGTGATGTCCGTTTTGCCGTCTGATCTCTCCTTTATTGTGAAATGACTATAATGCCCCTAAAATACATAAAATACTTAATTAAAATAAAACACATGTAATTAAATCACAAGAAGGTTAAATATATAAAAGTAAGGGTTGTTAGTAAGACTTAAAATGTAAAATGACGGTTTTCTCCTTTATAAATATGCATTTTCTAATACTCAACACACCCCCCAACCAGCTTATTGCTAGTCCCTAGCAAATAAAGCGAAAACAAAATTCAAATTCAAAATAATTTTTTTTTTTTTTTTTTGTTTTAATAGAAACACTCGTATTTATTCCATCAGATTAATGATAACACTCAAATAAAAGTATAAGCATTATCTCCAGTCTAAAGCAACATCACACCCACATCAACCATCCACATGAATTAGCCCAGTAGACTTTGTTTTAGCTACTCTCAAGAATGACATGTCAAACCCCAAAATCTCACTGGAAGTAGTGACACTCTCACAAATAAATTAATCCCAATAAAAATAGTCACTCCAATGAATGGTAATTGAGAGAGAAAATAATAAAGAAATGATATCACATGCTCTCACCAAGATGAAATAAATATGCCCTCAGCTTAGAAATAATACGATCTCAAGTCAAATAAAATGTTAGTCAACCCACTTTATTTATCTTTTTTTTTTTTATGCATCACTACATCTTTTTAGCCCATATAACTAGCTTCTACTTCGGACTATAGTTCCCTAAAATCAAGAAGGACTTTTATTAGGACGTAACGTAGGCTAGGGACATGGTTAACAAAGAAGGGAAATAAGGAAAACAAAGTGTATGTTTGAGAAAAATGCAGAGAATTTTTTTTTTTTTTTTTTTGGAAGTTGCAAGGTGGATTTCACCTATTTTTATTCTTTTGAAACAACAACTTTTGTTTTTGTTTTTGTTTTTGTTTTTTTGTTTTTGTTTTTTTTTTTTTGGCATAACTTCACTGAACAACATAATTATTTACATTTTCTCAAACATAAATAGGTGATGGAACTTATAAGACATCGGGTAATACTCCAAATCGGAGTGGGTCAAGATGATAAGTTGACAAAGAAAATGTTTTTTTTTTTTTTTTTAAAGGCTCAAAAGGGTTAACTATGGATATTTAATAAAAGGGATGGCTAGAAAGGCTCAAACGGATCAAAGATGGCCTTTCCATCGTCTTTTAGGGCTCTGAATAACCTTCCATATCTACTAGTTAGATGGGCCTCCAAATGTAGCAACACACTCTTTTTTCTTTTTCTTTTTTCTTTTTTTTTTATTTTACAATTTTTTTTTTTTAGGGTTAACTCAAAAGTAATTTAGAGATCGTGTATAAAATAATAAACTGCTAAGCTGTATAAAGAGTGGGCAAAAGGGTTATTCTCCAAGAAAAATAATAGGCTCAAAAACTCACTTGGTACTTATTATGACATGTTCATTCCTTCAAGCAACTCATATATGTCTCCGACATCAACATGTAGAGTAGCAAACATAATGTAACATCACTTAAGACCAAAGATAATACAAATACTAAAATTTAAAATTAATCATGTCACCCAATGTTAAAACAAATCACACAATTTTTTTTTTTTTTGTTTTTTAAACAACATTCTACCCCCCAACCTATTCTAAACATAAAAAAAAAAAATATGCATGCAGAAATGTGAAAATGATGTAGAAAAATTAATTTAGAAAAGTTACAAAAATGATAGAAAAGAAAATGATTTTTTTATTATTTTTTTTAAAGAAGATGCGTTTCTAGAGGAACTACACTCCATATTCAGCCATCTTCGACTCAAAAGTTGGAAAATGCATTTTTATAGAGGATAAATTAAAAAGAAGAAAAATAAACATAAACACATAATAAAGAAAAAAGAAAATGTCTTAATTTTTTTTTTAATTTTTTTTTAAACGATGAAGATGCGTTTCTAGAGTCACTACACTCCATATTCAGCCATCTTCAACACAAAAAGTTAGCAACAGTTAGTTTCTACAACAAAAAATTAGTAAAAACTTAACCAAAATTTCATAATTGTCGACTATTCCCTCCCCCCAACCAGAACGAAACATTGTCCTCAATGTTTGAAATGAAAGAAGTAGAGTTTAGAAGACATCACCTGGGTGGTGCAACACAGAAGAAAATATTTACAGGCGGAGAGTTAAATCTAATTTGTACTTCTTACTGCTGCTACTGTTACCATCATTATTTGGGCGCTCCAACACAAAGGTCCAGGGGTCTGGCTCCGGTTTATACGCTTGTAACAGATCAAGTAGCTCATTAGCAGTGTGAGCACAAATAAAGAGTTTTTTCACATTAGCGGGAATGAAATAGTTTTTTATTGCATGGTTAAGAAATGCGATAAAGCCATCATAAAAGTTATTGACATTTAACAAACCGATGGGTTTCTGGTGGATGTGCAGATGGGCCCAAGATGCTAGTGTGATAAGTGCCTCTAGTGTTGCAAGATCTCCTGGAAGGAAAATAAAAGCATCAGCATAATTAAGCATTTCAGTTATTCTTTCTTGCATACCTGAGACGACTAACTCTTCTCCAGTTGATGAGTCAGACGAACTGCCCAATGGTTTTAGGACTCTTGGGATGATGCCTAACACTTGACTTCCTCTGATAAAAGCTGCTTCTGAGACCATTTTTGATAACCCTCGATTACCTCCTCCATACACCAAGTGTAATTTTCTCGCTGCTACGCTTCGACCAAGATCTATGGCTGCCTCAACGAACTCTTTATGTTTGCCATAGGTAAATCCAGAAAGCACACAAATGTTCTTGAATTGTCTATTGGGAGTAGCTGCCATTGTGATACTTCTCGAAAACAATTTGTGAGTGCTTGACAAAAAAGAAATCACATTTAAGAGTCTCGGTGATAGTGGGTCATGTTTGTGTATGAGGTAATATGTTAGTGTCAAATAACGCGTAAAGCACGTGGCTCGCAAGTCAAAAAGAAAACAGTAAAAAGGAAAAAGCAAACAGTAATAAAATTATTAAAGACAATAATGCAAACAATAAGACAATAGTGAAATAAAATAACAATAAAGTAAAAGGATATTTACAGGTAGTTGCGACTGTGGCTCACATCTTCCTCTGGTTTTACGTCCAGAAACGGCTTGAACGCCCTCTATGGGTCGAGGATAGGCTTCCTATCCAGTTTTCTTATAAACTGGCAAACAGGGTCGTTTATAGTCAGATTCCCGAGACTATATCGTGCATGCTCTTTCTGGAATAATGGCCATAACTGGATAATCGCTCCTTGCACATATCCACTGGGATGCGTTTCAAGAGACAAAAGGATATCATCCAATGACTCCTTATTCAAGCCATCCCTAATGAATTGAATCTTATCTTCCCTGTTATCAGACACCATTCCTAAAGAACATGGGTTTTTATTGCAACTCATTCTGGCACACTTATGACAAGCAACAGAAATTTTTCGAGCTCGTCGTTTTCTTGCATAATTTCCTTTACCACAACCAGGCATGTATGCAATAAATTTTGGAGGTAACTCACCTGCCGATCGTACTTTAGCCTCGATTAACCAACGGATGTCAGCAGGTATGTTATTCCTCATGAGTAATCGCATGCGTTCGGACCGAGCTTTATAGATCGTAAGGAGGACATTCTGAGGAAGTGAAGGGAATCGCTTGTGAAGCTGCGCTAGAATCTCGTTTCTGTCCATACCTTCGCCTCAGAATATCAGTTATTATGGGAAACTGAAGTAACCGACTTGATTGTGACGGAGTACCGTTATCCGCCACTTCACCGGGGTAACAAACTAAAGCACACAAATAGAAAAACAAATTAAAACACACAAAGAAAATTAAAATCGTCCTCTTATTGAATTTACCTCAAGCTCCAACTGGATGTCGTAAACACTTCTCTCAATGTCTCTGAGTTGGTGTTCTAAACCCTCAACATAGGCTACTAACTCTGGTGGTTGTAGAGCCCAAATGCGTTGTGTTTTACAAAATTGAATCTGCCTTTTGAGATGAGTTTTGACACGTTGAAGTGGTTTAAGAATGTTCAGGAGGAACGGTCTAAGTATGAGACTCATGATTAAAAATGATAAGAGAAAACTTAATGGTAAAATAAACACACTTATGCAAAAACAATTTCAATTAGCAAAAGAATAATATAAAGAAAGAAAGAAAAATCAAATCAACGAAAAGAAAAAAAAATCAATTCAAATTTGGTGGGTCACTCAAATTTATTTCGGTGTCTTCTTCATGTGGTTGGTACTCTAGATATGGCTTTAATCTTTGACCATTAACTTTAAACGTGACACCATTCTTTGGGTCTTTAATTTCAATTGCCCCATGTGGAAAAACAGTATGAACAATAAAGGGACCAGACCAACGAGAACGTAACTTACCTGGGAATAGGTGCAAGCGAGAATTGAATAAAAGCACTTTCTGACCTGGAGTGAACGATTTTCTCATAATTTGCTTATCATGGAAGACTTTCATTCGTTGCTTGTAAATCTTGGCATTTTCGTACGCGTCATTGCGAATTTCTTCAAGTTCTGCCAGCTGTAATCTTCTTTCTGAGCTGGCTTGCTGCATGTCAAAATTGAATTTCTTGATGGCCCAATATGCACGATGCTCGAGCTCCACAGGTAGGTGGCAAGCTTTTCCATACACTAGCCTGTAGGGTGACATCCCAATCGGGGTCTTGAAAGCCGTTCTATATGCCCATAAGGCATCATCAAGTCTTAATGACCAATCTTTTCTGTCCGGCCTCACCGTTTTTTCTAATATGTGCTTTATTTCTCGATTGGAGATCTCAACTTGGCCACTGGTTTGCGGATGATACGGGGTCGCCACTTTATGTGTGATTGAATACTTTGTCAAAAGAGCTTTGAATGCTTTGTTACAAAAGTGGGCACCACCATCACTGATTATTGCTCGAGGGAATCCAAAGCGCGAGACAATGTTGCTTTTCAAAAATCCTATCACCACCTTGTGATCATTGGTTCTACATGGAATTGCTTCTACCCATTTTGAGACGTAGTCAACACCAACCAATATGTATTGATGGCCAAAAGAAGGGGGAAAGGGTCCCATGAAGTCGATACCCCATACGTCAAAAATCTCAACCACTAAAATTGGATTTAGTGGCATCATGTTCCTTCGTGTAATGCTCCCCATTCGTTGACACCTATCACATGAAGAACAAAAAGTGTAAGCGTCTCGAAATAGTGTTGGCCAATAGAAACCACATTGTAAAACTTTAGTCGCTGTCTTCTTAGCACTGAAATGGCCTCCACAAGCTTGTTCATGGCAGAATGAAAGGATATTCTGAATTTCACTTTCTGGGACACATCGTCTAACAATTTGATCCGCACAATACTTGAACAAATACGGGTCATCCCAAAAGAAATTCTTTATCTCTGCAAAGAATTTAGCCTTGTCTTGCTTGGTCCAATGCTCTGGAAGTTTACCTGTAACAAGATAATTAACTATATCAGCATACCAAGGTAATACTTCCACACTCATTAATTGTTCATCTGGAAATGACTCATTTAATGGTAATTGTTCTATAATTGTGTCAAAATGGAGACGAGAGAGGTGGTCCGCCACAACATTTTCTGTCCCTTTCTTATCTTTGAATTCCAAGTCAAATTCCTGCAAAAGTAACACCCAACGAATTAGCCTAGCTTTTGCATCTTTCTTTGTAAGAAGATATTTAAGAGCAGCATGATCTGTGAACACGATTATTTTACAACCAATGAGATAAGATCGAAATTTCTCTAATGCAAACACTACTGCTAGCATTTCTTTTTCAGTAGTTGAATAGTTCAACTGTGCATCATTCAATGTCATACTAGCATAGTAAATAACGTGGGGAATTCGATCAACTCTTTGTCCTAATACTGCTCCTACTGCATAATCAGATGCATCACACATGAGTTCAAATGGTAAGCTCCAGTTCGGGGCCTGAATGATGGGTGATGATGTCAACAACTGTTTTAATTTTTCAAACGCCATGAGACATGAATCATTAAAGATAAAAGGTACATCCTTAGCAAGTAGATTGCATAAGGGTCTAGAAACTTTGCTAAAATCTTTAATGAAACGTCTATAGAAACCAGCATGCCCAAGGAAAGATCTTACTTCTCTGATTGTTTTAGGTGGAGGAAGATTAGAAATGAGATCCACCTTGGCTTTGTCAACCTCAATACCTTTGCTCGAAATGATGTGACCGAGAACAATACATTGTTTTACCATAAAATGGCATTTCTCCCAATTTAAGATCAAGTTCTTCTCGATACATCTCTGCAGAACTAGTGTTAGATGATGTAAACATTGATCAAACGAGTTGCCAAAGACAGAAAAGTCATCCATAAAGACTTCAAGGAATCGTTCAACCATATCAGAAAAAATGCTCAACATGCATCGTTGAAATGTAGCAGGTGCATTGCATAATCCAAATGGCATTCTCCTATATGCAAATGTGCCAAAAGGGCAAGTGAAAGTAGTTTTCTCTTGATCGTTTGGTGCTATGGGAATCTGATTATATCCTGAGTAGCCATCTAGAAAGCAATAAAATTCATGACCTGCTAATCTATCAAGCATTTGATCAATAAATGGTAAAGGAAAATGGTCTTTACGTGTGACAGAATTCAACTTTCTATAATCAATGCAAACACGCCATCCTGTAGTTACTCTAGTGGGTATCAATTCATTATCAGCATTTGTAACTACTGCGACTCCTGACTTTTTGGGGACAACTTGCACAGGACTGACCCATGAACTATCAGAAATGGGGTAAATGATACCTGCGTCTAATAGCTTAAGGACTTCAGTTCTAACAACTTCTTTCATGTTAGGATTTAACCGACGTTGCATTTCCCTAGTAGTTTTAGCATTTTCATCAAGGTGAATGTAATGCATGCAGTCTACTGGGTTTATACCTTTAATGTCTGCTATGGTCCATCCTAATGCCCCTTTGTGCTCTTTCAAAACATCTAACAACTTACCTTTTTGTTCGTCATTTAGGGATGATGAGATGATTACCGGCAGAGTGCTTTCTTCTCCCAAAAATGCATATTCCAGAGTGTTGGGCAATGGTTTGAGCTCGAGTTTCGGTGGTGATTCTGATGATGGAATGAGTTGCTTCTCTGATGGTGCTAGTTGTTCAACTCTTGACTTCCATTTATTAGTGTCCATAGATGGTGCTGAGTCAAGCAGGGCGTTGACCTCATCAACCGATCTGTCAATATCAAAATCCAAACCAAAGTGAGTTAAGCATGTCTGTAAAGGATCATCACTAAGGTTTGAAAGAAAAGTATTATCAACTATTGTTTCTATTAAATCCACATCAACAATTCCATCATCTGCACTGTGAGGTTGTTTGGCAATGTTGAAGATGTTCAGTTCCATAGTCATGTTGCCGAAGGACAACTGCATATTTCCAGTCCTGCATTGAATGTGAGCATCTGCAGTTGCCAAGAAAGGTCGGCCTAGAATAATGGGGATGTGCTTCCTTGAATCCTGTATTGGTTGAGTGTCAATTACAATGAAATCAACAGGAAAATAAAACTTGTCTACCTGGATAAGCACGTCCTCCACAATACCACGAGGTATTTTCGTGGACCGATCTGCAAGCTGTAACACCACTGGAGTTGGGTGTAATTCTCCAAGTCCAAGTTTCACAAACACTGAATAAGGTAACAGATTTACACTAGCTCCTAAATCCAACAAAGCATTCTCAATTGTGTGGTTCCCTATGCTACATGAGATAGTGGGGGAGCCTGGGTCTTTGCATTTTAGAGGAATTTTATGTTGGAGGATAGAACTAACGTTTTCTGTTAAAAATGCTTTCTTTTGAACATGCATGTTTCTCTTTTTAGTACACAAATCTTTAAGAAACTTGGCATAAGATGGAACTTGCTTTATAGCATCAAGTAAAGGGATGTTAACACTTACCTGTTTGAAGATTTCAAGAATCTCACCTGTGGATTTTCCCTTTTTTCCTTTAGCTAACCTCTGAGGAAATGGAGCCTTGGGAACATATTCTTGTGGGTTGGCTTCTTCTCTCTCCTCCGGTGGTGAGTCCTCAACGTTCACAGGTACAATTTGATTTTCCTTTGTCACCGGCATCTCCACTTTGTTGTCGACTTCCTTTCCTTTTCGCAAGGTCATTACTGCTTTGACTTCTCCATGCTGCTGTGGTGAACTGGTACTTGCTTCATGCACTCCTTTAGGGTTAGGCACTGGTTGACTTGGAAACTTACCTTTCTCAACGGTCATTGCCAAGGTCTGAACTGAAGAAGCAAGTTGTCCCACCATCTTCTCGAGGCTTGAAACTGATTGGGCTTGTGAGTTGAAGCCCGCTCTCAATTCATTTCGTAGTCCATCAATGGTGCGGTTCTGTTGCTCAATCGTGGAGTGAGTAACATTCTTGAAATTTTGGAATGCATCCTCCCATGGTCTGGGTTGAGAGTAGTTCTGATTCTGATTGAATGGTCTAAATGGGGGCTGAGAGGCTTGAGGATTTTGTGGAATTGGTGGAGCTGGAGCTGTTGGTCCATTCTGTTGGAATCCTTGAGACCATGAAAAATTGGGGTGGTCTCTCCATCCAGGGTTATATGTGTTGGAGTATGGGTTGTAATTTGATGGCTTTCTCATTACACCTATGGCATTGGCTTGATCTGAGTATGAGTCATGGTCATGTGGCTCTGTTGATTTAGCAGTCGATAACGATGCTATTTGTCGAGCAAGACCTTCGACCATCTCCTTGACTTCTTTGATTCCTGAAGTTGATTCGCCAATTTGAACCTCATTCACTCCTTTAATTCTTCTAGTAGTCCTAAGTGATCGACTCCGTTGTTGGGAATTGTCCGCTTGTCGCTGGAAGAATTCCCAAATTTCTGACGCACTTTTTGACATTAGCTCTCCTCCACTTGTTGCCATTAGCCATTCTTGCACATTTGGTAGTAATCCCTCCAAAAAGTATTGACATTGGTGCCATTTTTCGTACCCATGATGTAGACACTTCAAGAGTAGCCCATTAAATCGCTCCCATGTTTCAAAAAATTGCTCGTCCTCTCTCTGGGTAAACTCCGAGATTTCCCTGCGAATAGCATTGGTTTTATGCACTGGAAAATATTTATTTAAAAATTTTGTAACCATTTGTTCCCATGATGCAATGCTATTAGCAGGCAATGTATTAAGCCATGAACGAGCTCTATCTTTTAAAGAAAATGGGAATAGTCTGAGTTTAACATCATCGTCTGAAAAATTCTCATATTTAAATGTTTGACAAATAGCATGAAAATCATTCAAATGATTATATGGGTCCTCATTTTCTAAGCCATAGAATGTGGGGAGACAATTTAGCACACTAGGTTTTAGTTCAAAGCTCCTAGCAGCTACATTTGGGTATCTTATGCATGATGTGCTCAAATTAGCTAAGGGACTAAAATAGTCCTTAAATGGCCTCTCCTGTGGTGCTTGTAAATCCATTCCAAATTTATTTTTAATGTGCTTTTGTGTGCGAATTGTTTTCTCAAGTTCAAGGTCTATAGGTTCAAGATTAGGTAATAATGACCTACGACCATGCATGCAAAACAAATAAAATAAAAATAAGGATGAGAACAAAACAAATAAAAATAAAGAAGAGGGAGAAATTACGATACTAACCTTATTGCGCTATTAAAACCTTTCTATAAAAATACACAAAAATAAATACATGAAATAAATTAACTAAAAATTAAATTAATAAAATAAACAAAAAAAAATTATAAAGAAAAATAAATTGAAAATTAAATTACAGAATTTTAAAGAAGAGAAAAAGGAAAGAAATACTAACCTTTAAATGTAGATTCACTTTTTTTTTTCTTTTTTTTTTTAATAATTAAAAAAAATACAAGAAAACAAATAAAAGAAGTTATTCACAAAAATTAATTCTATGAATTAAAATTACTTACCTCCCCGGCAACGGCGCCAAAAACTTGTTGTGCAAATTTTAATGTACTCGCAAGCGCACGAATCTATTGTAGTATAGATCTATGGTGACGAGTGTCGATCCCACAAGGAGGTGGATTTTAATTGTGTTTAGAATTAATTTTGTAAATGGGTTGTTGGATTTATGGTGGAAATGATTTGGTATATGCTAAAACTTAAATTAAAATGGCGAGGATAAATTCTGAAATTGGTATTGAAATGGCGAGAATAAATTGATGAGAATTATATTGAAATGACGTACTTGGGTATCTGGATCCGTATCAACATGCATCATGGGCTAAATATTCCTTATTAATGCCAATTAAATCATGAGGGGGGAATCCACACCTCATGAACCACGCTCTAATCAATATGGTGCTAAGGGCTTATCGTGCCAAATAATAATAACCTTGTACTAGAGGGCCGGTGAAACCAAGGCGGTACTAGACAAGATTAGTATTATTTGTCGACGAGAAGTCAAAACATCCACAAAAACTAGAGGGGAAGAGAAAATAAATTTACCAAATAAAGCCCATGACACATGTTGAGACTTCACCTTCAACCCAAGCTTGAAAAGAAATTAGCCACTCATAATTGAACTAGGGGCAAAATGGAAATTTATTAAAATACGAAGAAAATACAAGATGGAGAGAGAATTACAAAAAATGGATCCCAAAAATGGATTCAGAGATCTCAAATTAGGGGGGGGAGGCCCCCTTTTTATAGATACATGGAGTAAATCATGGCCATCGGATTAAAAACAGTTTGGACGCTCAGGATTGCGCCACGTCATCAGTCAACAGTCCACGTTTGACCACGCGGATGAACAGTAACACGGTTTGACCCGGATGAACAGTAACGCGGTTTGGTTGAAAATAATCCTGTGTGATGCATGCACTGTACGCGAGATTTTTCGTCCACTGATATGCTGCCACGTCACCATCAACAGTACATAAGAATTTTAGTCCAACAGGATCGTGACACCTCATCAGTCAATGCCACATCATCGGTCAATGCCACGTCATCATCCGTCTATGTGAACAGTGTCGTGAACAGTAACGTATACAGTACCGTACACGTGAATAGTACCGTACATGTGAATAGTGCCATTTTTCCTTTTATGCTCCTCCTAAGGTTTTCGACCGTCCTGAGTTCAAAAGTGATGTCCGTTTTGCCGTCTGATCTCTCCTTTATTGTGAAATGACTATAATGCCCCTAAAATACATAAAATACTTAATTAAAATAAAACACATGTAATTAAATCACAAGAAGGTTAAATATATAAAAGTAAGGGTTGTTAGTAAGACTTAAAATGTAAAATGACGGTTTTCTCCTTTATAAATATGCATTTTCTAATACTCAACACACCCCCCAACCAGCTTATTGCTAGTCCCTAGCAAATAAAGCGAAAACAAAATTCAAATTCAAAATAATTTTTTTTTTTTTTTTTTGTTTTAATAGAAACACTCGTATTTATTCCATCAGATTAATGATAACACTCAAATAAAAGTATAAGCATTATCTCCAGTCTAAAGCAACATCACACCCACATCAACCATCCACATGAATTAGCCCAGTAGACTTTGTTTTAGCTACTCTCAAGAATGACATGTCAAACCCCAAAATCTCACTGGAAGTAGTGACACTCTCACAAATAAATTAATCCCAATAAAAATAGTCACTCCAATGAATGGTAATTGAGAGAGAAAATAATAAAGAAATGATATCACATGCTCTCACCAAGATGAAATAAATATGCCCTCAGCTTAGAAATAATACGATCTCAAGTCAAATAAAATGTTAGTCAACCCACTTTATTTATCTTTTTTTTTTTTTATGCATCACTACATCTTTTTAGCCCATATAACTAGCTTCTACTTCGGACTATAGTTCCCTAAAATCAAGAAGGACTTTTATTAGGACGTAACGTAGGCTAGGGACATGGTTAACAAAGAAGGGAAATAAGGAAAACAAAGTGTATGTTTGAGAAAAATGCAGAGAATTTTTTTTTTTTTTTTTTTGGAAGTTGCAAGGTGGATTTCACCTATTTTTATTCTTTTGAAACAACAACTTTTGTTTTTGTTTTTGTTTTTGTTTTTTTGTTTTTGTTTTTTTTTTTTTGGCATAACTTCACTGAACAACATAATTATTTACATTTTCTCAAACATAAATAGGTGATGGAACTTATAAGACATCGGGTAATACTCCAAATCGGAGTGGGTCAAGATGATAAGTTGACAAAGAAAATGTTTTTTTTTTTTTTAAAGGCTCAAAAGGGTTAACTATGGATATTTAATAAAAGGGATGGCTAGAAAGGCTCAAACGGATCAAAGATGGCCTTTCCATCGTCTTTTAGGGCTCTGAATAACCTTCCATATCTACTAGTTAGATGGGCCTCCAAATGTAGCAACACACTCTTTTTTCTTTTTCTTTTTTCTTTTTTTTTATTTTACAATTTTTTTTTTTTAGGGTTAACTCAAAAGTAATTTAGAGATCGTGTATAAAATAATAAACTGCTAAGCTGTATAAAGAGTGGGCAAAAGGGTTATTCTCCAAGAAAAATAATAGGCTCAAAAACTCACTTGGTACTTATTATGACATGTTCATTCCTTCAAGCAACTCATATATGTCTCCGACATCAACATGTAGAGTAGCAAACATAATGTAACATCACTTAAGACCAAAGATAATACAAATACTAAAATTTAAAATTAATCATGTCACCCAATGTTAAAACAAATCACACAATTTTTTTTTTTTGTTTTTTAAACAACATTCTACCCCCCAACCTATTCTAAACATAAAAAAAAAAAATATGCATGCAGAAATGTGAAAATGATGTAGAAAAATTAATTTAGAAAAGTTACAAAAATGATAGAAAAGAAAATGATTTTTTTATTATTTTTTTTAAAGAAGATGCGTTTCTAGAGGAACTACACTCCATATTCAGCCATCTTCGACTCAAAAGTTGGAAAATGCATTTTTATAGAGGATAAATTAAAAAGAAGAAAAATAAACATAAACACATAATAAAGAAAAAAGAAAATGTCTTAATTTTTTTTTTAATTTTTTTTTAAACGATGAAGATGCGTTTCTAGAGTCACTACACTCCATATTCAGCCATCTTCAACACAAAAAGTTAGCAACAGTTAGTTTCTACAACAAAAAATTAGTAAAAACTTAACCAAAATTTCATAATTGTCGACTATTCCCTCCCCCCAACCAGAACGAAACATTGTCCTCAATGTTTGAAATGAAAGAAGTAGAGTTTAGAAGACATCACCTGGGTGGTGCAACACAGAAGAAAATATTTACAGGCGGAGAGTTAAATCTAATTTGTACTTCTTACTGCTGCTACTGTTACCATCATTATTTGGGCGCTCCAACACAAAGGTCCAGGGGTCTGGCTCCGGTTTATACGCTTGTAACAGATCAAGTAGCTCATTAGCAGTGTGAGCACAAATAAAGAGTTTTTTCACATTAGCGGGAATGAAATAGTTTTTTATTGCATGGTTAAGAAATGCGATAAAGCCATCATAAAAGTTATTGACATTTAACAAACCGATGGGTTTCTGGTGGATGTGCAGATGGGCCCAAGATGCTAGTGTGATAAGTGCCTCTAGTGTTGCAAGATCTCCTGGAAGGAAAATAAAAGCATCAGCATAATTAAGCATTTCAGTTATTCTTTCTTGCATACCTGAGACGACTAACTCTTCTCCAGTTGATGAGTCAGACGAACTGCCCAATGGTTTTAGGACTCTTGGGATGATGCCTAACACTTGACTTCCTCTGATAAAAGCTGCTTCTGAGACCATTTTTGATAACCCTCGATTACCTCCTCCATACACCAAGTGTAATTTTCTCGCTGCTACGCTTCGACCAAGATCTATGGCTGCCTCAACGAACTCTTTATGTTTGCCATAGGTAAATCCAGAAAGCACACAAATGTTCTTGAATTGTCTATTGGGAGTAGCTGCCATTGTGATACTTCTCGAAAACAATTTGTGAGTGCTTGACAAAAAAGAAATCACATTTAAGAGTCTCGGTGATAGTGGGTCATGTTTGTGTATGAGGTAATATGTTAGTGTCAAATAACGCGTAAAGCACGTGGCTCGCAAGTCAAAAAGAAAACAGTAAAAAGGAAAAAGCAAACAGTAATAAAATTATTAAAGACAATAATGCAAACAATAAGACAATAGTGAAATAAAATAACAATAAAGTAAAAGGATATTTACAGGTAGTTGCGACTGTGGCTCACATCTTCCTCTGGTTTTACGTCCAGAAACGGCTTGAACGCCCTCTATGGGTCGAGGATAGGCTTCCTATCCAGTTTTCTTATAAACTGGCAAACAGGGTCGTTTATAGTCAGATTCCCGAGACTATATCGTGCATGCTCTTTCTGGAATAATGGCCATAACTGGATAATCGCTCCTTGCACATATCCACTGGGATGCGTTTCAAGAGACAAAAGGATATCATCCAATGACTCCTTATTCAAGCCATCCCTAATGAATTGAATCTTATCTTCCCTGTTATCAGACACCATTCCTAAAGAACATGGGTTTTTATTGCAACTCATTCTGGCACACTTATGACAAGCAACAGAAATTTTTCGAGCTCGTCGTTTTCTTGCATAATTTCCTTTACCACAACCAGGCATGTATGCAATAAATTTTGGAGGTAACTCACCTGCCGATCGTACTTTAGCCTCGATTAACCAACGGATGTCAGCAGGTATGTTATTCCTCATGAGTAATCGCATGCGTTCGGACCGAGCTTTATAGATCGTAAGGAGGACATTCTGAGGAAGTGAAGGGAATCGCTTGTGAAGCTGCGCTAGAATCTCGTTTCTGTCCATACCTTCGCCTCAGAATATCAGTTATTATGGGAAACTGAAGTAACCGACTTGATTGTGACGGAGTACCGTTATCCGCCACTTCACCGGGGTAACAAACTAAAGCACACAAATAGAAAAACAAATTAAAACACACAAAGAAAATTAAAATCGTCCTCTTATTGAATTTACCTCAAGCTCCAACTGGATGTCGTAAACACTTCTCTCAATGTCTCTGAGTTGGTGTTCTAAACCCTCAACATAGGCTACTAACTCTGGTGGTTGTAGAGCCCAAATGCGTTGTGTTTTACAAAATTGAATCTGCCTTTTGAGATGAGTTTTGACACGTTGAAGTGGTTTAAGAATGTTCAGGAGGAACGGTCTAAGTATGAGACTCATGATTAAAAATGATAAGAGAAAACTTAATGGTAAAATAAACACACTTATGCAAAAACAATTTCAATTAGCAAAAGAATAATATAAAGAAAGAAAGAAAAATCAAATCAACGAAAAGAAAAAAAAATCAATTCAAATTTGGTGGGTCACTCAAATTTATTTCGGTGTCTTCTTCATGTGGTTGGTACTCTAGATATGGCTTTAATCTTTGACCATTAACTTTAAACGTGACACCATTCTTTGGGTCTTTAATTTCAATTGCCCCATGTGGAAAAACAGTATGAACAATAAAGGGACCAGACCAACGAGAACGTAACTTACCTGGGAATAGGTGCAAGCGAGAATTGAATAAAAGCACTTTCTGACCTGGAGTGAACGATTTTCTCATAATTTGCTTATCATGGAAGACTTTCATTCGTTGCTTGTAAATCTTGGCATTTTCGTACGCGTCATTGCGAATTTCTTCAAGTTCTGCCAGCTGTAATCTTCTTTCTGAGCTGGCTTGCTGCATGTCAAAATTGAATTTCTTGATGGCCCAATATGCACGATGCTCGAGCTCCACAGGTAGGTGGCAAGCTTTTCCATACACTAGCCTGTAGGGTGACATCCCAATCGGGGTCTTGAAAGCCGTTCTATATGCCCATAAGGCATCATCAAGTCTTAATGACCAATCTTTTCTGTCCGGCCTCACCGTTTTTTCTAATATGTGCTTTATTTCTCGATTGGAGATCTCAACTTGGCCACTGGTTTGCGGATGATACGGGGTCGCCACTTTATGTGTGATTGAATACTTTGTCAAAAGAGCTTTGAATGCTTTGTTACAAAAGTGGGCACCACCATCACTGATTATTGCTCGAGGGAATCCAAAGCGCGAGACAATGTTGCTTTTCAAAAATCCTATCACCACCTTGTGATCATTGGTTCTACATGGAATTGCTTCTACCCATTTTGAGACGTAGTCAACACCAACCAATATGTATTGATGGCCAAAAGAAGGGGGAAAGGGTCCCATGAAGTCGATACCCCATACGTCAAAAATCTCAACCACTAAAATTGGATTTAGTGGCATCATGTTCCTTCGTGTAATGCTCCCCATTCGTTGACACCTATCACATGAAGAACAAAAAGTGTAAGCGTCTC
Source organism: Citrus sinensis (assembly GCF_022201045.2). Taxonomy (NCBI): domain Eukaryota; kingdom Viridiplantae; phylum Streptophyta; class Magnoliopsida; order Sapindales; family Rutaceae; genus Citrus; species Citrus sinensis. Next base: position 21,141,626 of record NC_068563.1, read on the forward strand.
GAAATAGTGTTGGCCAATAGAAACCACATTGTAAAACTTTAGTCGCTGTCTTCTTAGCACTGAAATGGCCTCCACAAGCTTGTTCATGGCAGAATGAAAGGATATTCTGAATTTCACTTTCTGGGACACATCGTCTAACAATTTGATCCGCACAATACTTGAACAAATACGGGTCATCCCAAAAGAAATTCTTTATCTCTGCAAAGAATTTAGCCTTGTCTTGCTTGGTCCAATGCTCTGGAAGTTTACCTGTAACAAGATAATTAACTATATCAGCATACCAAGGTAATACTTCCACACTCATTAATTGTTCATCTGGAAATGACTCATTTAATGGTAATTGTTCTATAATTGTGTCAAAATGGAGACGAGAGAGGTGGTCCGCCACAACATTTTCTGTCCCTTTCTTATCTTTGAATTCCAAGTCAAATTCCTGCAAAAGTAACACCCAACGAATTAGCCTAGCTTTTGCATCTTTCTTTGTAAGAAGATATTTAAGAGCAGCATGATCTGTGAACACGATTATTTTACAACCAATGAGATAAGATCGAAATTTCTCTAATGCAAACACTACTGCTAGCATTTCTTTTTCAGTAGTTGAATAGTTCAACTGTGCATCATTCAATGTCATACTAGCATAGTAAATAACGTGGGGAATTCGATCAACTCTTTGTCCTAATACTGCTCCTACTGCATAATCAGATGCATCACACATGAGTTCAAATGGTAAGCTCCAGTTCGGGGCCTGAATGATGGGTGATGATGTCAACAACTGTTTTAATTTTTCAAACGCCATGAGACATGAATCATTAAAGATAAAAGGTACATCCTTAGCAAGTAGATTGCATAAGGGTCTAGAAACTTTGCTAAAATCTTTAATGAAACGTCTATAGAAACCAGCATGCCCAAGGAAAGATCTTACTTCTCTGATTGTTTTAGGTGGAGGAAGATTAGAAATGAGATCCACCTTGGCTTTGTCAACCTCAATACCTTTGCTCGAAATGATGTGACCGAGAACAATACATTGTTTTACCATAAAATGGCATTTCTCCCAATTTAAGATCAAGTTCTTCTCGATACATCTCTGCAGAACTAGTGTTAGATGATGTAAACATTGATCAAACGAGTTGCCAAAGACAGAAAAGTCATCCATAAAGACTTCAAGGAATCGTTCAACCATATCAGAAAAAATGCTCAACATGCATCGTTGAAATGTAGCAGGTGCATTGCATAATCCAAATGGCATTCTCCTATATGCAAATGTGCCAAAAGGGCAAGTGAAAGTAGTTTTCTCTTGATCGTTTGGTGCTATGGGAATCTGATTATATCCTGAGTAGCCATCTAGAAAGCAATAAAATTCATGACCTGCTAATCTATCAAGCATTTGATCAATAAATGGTAAAGGAAAATGGTCTTTACGTGTGACAGAATTCAACTTTCTATAATCAATGCAAACACGCCATCCTGTAGTTACTCTAGTGGGTATCAATTCATTATCAGCATTTGTAACTACTGTGACTCCTGACTTTTTGGGGACAACTTGCACAGGACTGACCCATGAACTATCAGAAATGGGGTAAATGATACCTGCGTCTAATAGCTTAAGGACTTCAGTTCTAACAACTTCTTTCATGTTAGGATTTAACCGACGTTGCATTTCCCTAGTAGTTTTAGCATTTTCATCAAGGTGAATGTAATGCATGCAGTCTACTGGGTTTATACCTTTAATGTCTGCTATGGTCCATCCTAATGCCCCTTTGTGCTCTTTCAAAACATCTAACAACTTACCTTTTTGTTCGTCATTTAGGGATGATGAGATGATTACCGGCAGAGTGCTTTCTTCTCCCAAAAATGCATATTCCAGAGTGTTGGGCAATGGTTTGAGCTCGAGTTTCGGTGGTGATTCTGATGATGGAATGAGTTGCTTCTCTGATGGTGCTAGTTGTTCAACTCTTGACTTCCATTTATTAGTGTCCATAGATGGTGCTGAGTCAAGCAGGGCGTTGACCTCATCAACCGATCTGTCAATATCAAAATCCAAACCAAAGTGAGTTAAGCATGTCTGTAAAGGATCATCACTAAGGTTTGAAAGAAAAGTATTATCAACTATTGTTTCTATTAAATCCACATCAACAATTCCATCATCTGCACTGTGAGGTTGTTTGGCAATGTTGAAGATGTTCAGTTCCATAGTCATGTTGCCGAAGGACAACTGCATATTTCCAGTCCTGCATTGAATGTGAGCATCTGCAGTTGCCAAGAAAGGTCGGCCTAGAATAATGGGGATGTGCTTCCTTGAATCCTGTATTGGTTGAGTGTCAATTACAATGAAATCAACAGGAAAATAAAACTTGTCTACCTGGATAAGCACGTCCTCCACAATACCACGAGGTATTTTCGTGGACCGATCTGCAAGCTGTAACACCACTGGAGTTGGGTGTAATTCTCCAAGTCCAAGTTTCACAAACACTGAATAAGGTAACAGATTTACACTAGCTCCTAAATCCAACAAAGCATTCTCAATTGTGTGGTTCCCTATGCTACATGAGATAGTGGGGGAGCCTGGGTCTTTGCATTTTAGAGGAATTTTATGTTGGAGGATAGAACTAACGTTTTCTGTTAAAAATGCTTTCTTTTGAACATGCATGTTTCTCTTTTTAGTACACAAATCTTTAAGAAACTTGGCATAAGATGGAACTTGCTTTATAGCATCAAGTAAAGGGATGTTAACACTTACCTGTTTGAAGATTTCAAGAATCTCACCTGTGGATTTTCCCTTTTTTCCTTTAGCTAACCTCTGAGGAAATGGAGCCTTGGGAACATATTCTTGTGGGTTGGCTTCTTCTCTCTCCTCCGGTGGTGAGTCCTCAACGTTCACAGGTACAATTTGATTTTCCTTTGTCACCGGCATCTCCACTTTGTTGTCGACTTCCTTTCCTTTTCGCAAGGTCATTACTGCTTTGACTTCTCCATGCTGCTGTGGTGAACTGGTACTTGCTTCATGCACTCCTTTAGGGTTAGGCACTGGTTGACTTGGAAACTTACCTTTCTCAACGGTCATTGCCAAGGTCTGAACTGAAGAAGCAAGTTGTCCCACCATCTTCTCGAGGCTTGAAACTGATTGGGCTTGTGAGTTGAAGCCCGCTCTCAATTCATTTCGTAGTCCATCAATGGTGCGGTTCTGTTGCTCAATCGTGGAGTGAGTAACATTCTTGAAATTTTGGAATGCATCCTCCCATGGTCTGGGTTGAGAGTAGTTCTGATTCTGATTGAATGGTCTAAATGGGGGCTGAGAGGCTTGAGGATTTTGTGGAATTGGTGGAGCTGGAGCTGTTGGTCCATTCTGTTGGAATCCTTGAGACCATGAAAAATTGGGGTGGTCTCTCCATCCAGGGTTATATGTGTTGGAGTATGGGTTGTAATTTGATGGCTTTCTCATTACACCTATGGCATTGGCCTGATCTGAGTATGAGTCATGGTCATGTGGCTCTGTTGATTTAGCAGTCGATAACGATGCTATTTGTCGAGCAAGACCTTCGACCATCTCCTTGACTTCTTTGATTCCTGAAGTTGATTCGCCAATTTGAACCTCATTCACTCCTTTAATTCTTCTAGTAGTCCTAAGTGATCGACTCCGTTGTTGGGAATTGTCCGCTTGTCGCTGGAAGAATTCCCAAATTTCTGACGCACTTTTTGACATTAGCTCTCCTCCACTTGTTGCCATTAGCCATTCTTGCACATTTGGTAGTAATCCCTCCAAAAAGTATTGACATTGGTGCCATTTTTTGTACCCATGATGTGGACACTTCAAGAGTAGCCCATTAAATCGCTCCCATGTTTCAAAAAATTGCTCGTCCTCTCTCTGGGTAAACTCCGAGATTTCCCTGCGAATAGCATTGGTTTTATGCACTGGAAAATATTTATTTAAAAATTTTGTAACCATTTGTTCCCATGATGCAATGCTATTAGCAGGCAATGTATTAAGCCATGAACGAGCTCTATCTTTTAAAGAAAATGGGAATAGTCTGAGTTTAACATCATCGTCTGAAAAATTCTCATATTTAAATGTTTGACAAATAGCATGAAAATCATTCAAATGATTATATGGGTCCTCATTTTCTAAGCCATAGAATGTGGGGAGACAATTTAGCACACTAGGTTTTAGTTCAAAGCTCCTAGCAGCTACATTTGGGTATCTTATGCATGATGTGCTCAAATTAGCTAAGGGACTAAAATAGTCCTTAAATGGCCTCTCCTGTGGTGCTTGTAAATCCATTCCAAATTTATTTTTAATGTGCTTTTGTGTGCGAATTGTTTTCTCAAGTTCAAGGTCTATAGGTTCAAGATTAGGTAATAATGACCTACGACCATGCATGCAAAACAAATAAAATAAAAATAAGGATGAGAACAAAACAAATAAAAATAAAGAAGAGGGAGAAATTACGATACTAACCTTATTGCGCTATTAAAACCTTTCTATAAAAATACACAAAAATAAATACATGAAATAAATTAACTAAAAATTAAATTAATAAAATAAACAAAAAAAAATTATAAAGAAAAATAAATTGAAAATTAAATTACAGAATTTTAAAGAAGAGAAAAAGGAAAGAAATACTAACCTTTAAATGTAGATTCACTTTTTTTTTTCTTTTTTTTTTTAATAATTAAAAAAAATACAAGAAAACAAATAAAAGAAGTTATTCACAAAAATTAATTCTATGAATTAAAATTACTTACCTCCCCGGCAACGGCGCCAAAAACTTGTTGTGCAAATTTTAATGTACTCGCAAGCGCACGAATCTATTGTAGTATAGATCTATGGTGACGAGTGTCGATCCCACAAGGAGGTGGATTTTAATTGTGTTTAGAATTAATTTTGTAAATGGGTTGTTGGATTTATGGTGGAAATGATTTGGTATATGCTAAAACTTAAATTAAAATGGCGAGGATAAATTCTGAAATTGGTATTGAAATGGCGAGAATAAATTGATGAGAATTATATTGAAATGACGTACTTGGGTATCTGGATCCGTATCAACATGCATCATGGGCTAAATATTCCTTATTAATGCCAATTAAATCATGAGGGGGGAATCCACACCTCATGAACCACGCTCTAATCAATATGGTGCTAAGGGCTTATCGTGCCAAATAATAATAACCTTGTACTAGAGGGCCGGTGAAACCAAGGCGGTACTAGACAAGATTAGTATTATTTGTCGACGAGAAGTCAAAACATCCACAAAAACTAGAGGGGAAGAGAAAATAAATTTACCAAATAAAGCCCATGACACATGTTGAGACTTCACCTTCAACCCAAGCTTGAAAAGAAATTAGCCACTCATAATTGAACTAGGGGCAAAATGGAAATTTATTAAAATACGAAGAAAATACAAGATGGAGAGAGAATTACAAAAAATGGATCCCAAAAATGGATTCAGAGATCTCAAATTAGGGGGGGGAGGCCCCCTTTTTATAGATACATGGAGTAAATCATGGCCATCGGATTAAAAACAGTTTGGACGCTCAGGATTGCGCCACGTCATCAGTCAACAGTCCACGTTTGACCACGCGGATGAACAGTAACACGGTTTGACCCGACTTTGAACAGTAACGTGGTTTGACCCGGATGAACAGTAACGCGGTTTGGTTGAAAATAATCCTGTGTGATGCATGCACTGTACGCGAGATTTTTCGTCCACTGATATGCTGCCACGTCACCATCAACAGTACATAAGAATTTTAGTCCAACAGGATCGTGACACCTCATCAGTCAATGCCACATCATCGGTCAATGCCACGTCATCATCCGTCTATGTGAACAGTGTCGTGAACAGTAACGTATACAGTACCGTACACGTGAATAGTACCGTACATGTGAATAGTGCCATTTTTCCTTTTATGCTCCTCCTAAGGTTTTCGACCGTCCTGAGTTCAAAAGTGATGTCCGTTTTGCCGTCTGATCTCTCCTTTATTGTGAAATGACTATAATGCCCCTAAAATACATAAAATACTTAATTAAAATAAAACACATGTAATTAAATCACAAGAAGGTTAAATATATAAAAGTAAGGGTTGTTAGTAAGACTTAAAATGTAAAATGACGGTTTTCTCCTTTATAAATATGCATTTTCTAATACTCAACATTGACTCATATTCTTCCTAATTTAACGTTACCATTAAACAGAGGTTAACTATGAGTAGTTGATAACTCTAGGAAATGAGAGTTATTACATCAATTCTAGACTTGAATCAAGGTCACTTAGAGAGCAAATAAGGTGTTTTTATTACATTTTGGGTACCTTTTGCATAAACATTCATTTTAGTTGAGTTTTAATAAGTTTTGATTGAATCATAGTAATTTGTGCTAAAAACAGGTTTTAAATCCGTGAGAGGATGTTGAGGCATTAGAAGAGCAAGAGGAGGAAGGAAGATGGCCACAAAAGAAGTAAAGCACAATCGAGAATAAAACAATGTTGTAGCGGCTGTTAGAGCAACTAGTGCTGTAGTAATTTGGGAGCAGTATGGGAGAAAATTTAGGCGTGAGTCAGCCATAAAGTCGCGATCTGCATGTTTCCTAATTTAAACACATGCACGCTCATGGGCTTTGGTTTTAACCTAATTTGCAATATAAAAAAGAGGCATGCACCACATAGAAAGGCGGCAAGGAATTATCATTAGAGTAATTAGAAGGAACAAATGAGAAGATCAGAATTGAAGAGTGTTGTTTCGGCAACATTGGACAATCGTGCAGAATTACTTGACTTTAATTTTCATTGTGCTCAACTTATATTTATCTTTTTCCTTTAATTGATTTGATGTATTCCGAGACCAATATATTTGTGTTTATTTTTCTCATCCAGATTATGAACTAAATTTACTTGTGGTTGAGTGACAAATAATCCATTGGGTTCTTGACTGTTCTTTTATATTGTTATGGTAATGCTGTAGCATTATACTCTAGTAGTTTTTATGAATACAACTATTATTTCGGTTGACCACCCATTTAGTAGTTTCAGTTAAAACAGAGCAGTAAAAGAGCATGTCTTAGAGGACATTATTAGAGTATTACTTGTTCTTAAGTCGAGTTTCCTGAATTAGGTTGTCTTGAATCCCATAAGGGCAATACTTGAAGTTAAGATTTGTGACACTCTAGACATAGGTGTTCACCTTGTAGGGTAGAGAGATTAAAGGTTATAATGCCATACTATAAATATATGAGCAACTGATCATTGTTAGTAGATATAAAGGTATGAGATTTCCAACATGCGATAGCTGCGGATGCAAATTTATTCTACCCATTGCTGCAGCACTTATTGTAACAACTGGTACTAATTTGGTAAACAACAGTCATCCCATTAGGAGAGTTTGATCATTCAACTACTATATTCTCAATTGAATCTTAGACACATTCAACTCAGTTTATTTCATTACAGTATTGTTTTATTTTCATCTCTCACAATTATTAGTTACATAGAATTATTCGACAATTGTTTGTTTCGGTCCTTAATTGATTTGGATTATTGTGATTTGCTTTAGCATTTTGAGTAACATCAATCCCTGTGGAGATGATCTTGAATACTCATCACTTTATTACTTGTTGTGTATACTTGCACATTGATATTGATAATAATTGCTTATAAAACTTAACCAACAGTAGTCTACATTATAATAGCAACCTGAGAACGTCCATTGCTCTAAAAAGCAGTGAATTATTGTCAGCATATGATTAGTGAACTCAGTCAAGATATAATGAGGGTTTACTGGCATTAGATGTACTTAGTAGTCATTTCGATTAGTAGCAAATGTAGAAATATAGTATAACAATTATGCCTAAATTGTTGGATTCAGTGTTAGGAAAGATGGCATATGACATGGAAAAAAGTCTGGACAAATCACAATTCGATGGTGAATTTGTCATTTCGAAGGGCTAAGAGAAGAAAAATATTCTCATAACTACAGTAGTGTGCGAGAATGACTACTTATAACACAAACCGGGTGTCAGGCATCATTTCGAGTGAATTATGATGAATTAGTTGGTAAATAAATTATCAAAGAATTCAGGCATAAGCACAACTATCCTTTGGCTTTTAACTATGAAGTCATCTCATTCGTTCACATTGGAAGGTTACTAATGCAGATCTTGCACATGCAAGGGCATTACACATTTTTATGTGAAAACCTGTCAATTCATGGATTACATGGCTGATCAGGTAAAGGGGTCACAAAACCTAAGGTTCCTCGCAAAGACTTGCAAAACACAATAGATGCTTCTACTCGTGTTTGAGTCAGAATCTCTAACCTCGACACAACGATAGCATAACCCTAGACTCTACTTTGAGTACGCACTTGATGATGAAAATAGGCTAAGCAATTTGTTTTGGACTGATTATGTGGCTCGTCATGACTATCAATGTTTTGGTGACGTGTTGTAATTTGATGCAATATATAAAACTAATGCATATAAAAAACCTCTCGTTACACTTATTGGAATTAACCATCACTATAAAACAATGGTCTTTAGTTTTGTTTTGCTCGTAGATGAGACAATTGACTCATACACGTGGTTGTTGCAAAGTTTCTTGTCTATTATAACTAATCGAAAGCCTGTATTTGTAATTATTGATAATGACAAGGCAATGTTAAAGGCAACAAAAATAATGTTTACCGAGTGTATCCATTATCTTTATTGTTGGCTTCTCGAGCGCAATGCATAGGCTAATGTGAAGAACAAAGACTTTACGAGGAAGTTTCGTGATTTGATAACGACCCCCATGACGCAGGCTAAATTTGAAACACAATGGTCAACTGTAGTGGGTGAATTCACGCTTCAATATAATGCATGGGTATAGAAAATGTATTCGAAGTGGTACAACTAAGTAGAAGCCTATATGAGAGGAACATTCTCAGCGGTGTGAGAGTATAAATTCACATCTTAGCCGGTTTGTCCAACATAAACTAAAGTTGTATGAGTTCGTGGGACAAATTGATAGTTCGTGGGACAAATCGATCATGCTCTCCACAATATTCATGCCACAAAAACATTAGATGAGCTCAAAACCGAATACAATGTTCTTGTCTTAAGAACGCACTTACGTAGCCTAGAGAAGCATGCTACAGAATTGTTCCCGTTGAGAGTTTTTTTCGAAGGTTAGAGATGAGATATTGTAAGAAGGCACAGTCATCGTGGTAAAAACTGTCAAAACCACTGATGCTTATTTCTACACAATCATTGAATTTGGGACACCAACAATGTAGTCGAATGCCATCCATCATCTTTCGAAAAACAATATAAAATGCTCTTGTCAAATGATGGAATTTGTTTGGCTTCCATGTAGACACATGTTTCATATCTTGAAAGTGGAACAAATCCAACAGATTCTTGAGAATATGGTTCTTCGTCGATAGATTAGAAATGTCAAGGATCATAATACTTATATCGCTGCAAAACCAGAATTCGACATCGAAATTTTAAAGCTAGTTAGATTTAGTGTATTGTCTACAACTTGCAATAAAATGTGCTACAATACGGTAAAAAGTGTTAAAGCTTACGAAGAGGCATTGTTTGAAATTAATTAGTTAATTATGAACAGCGACTTGAACGATCAATGGGACTAAAACTGTATAATCAAGTAGTTGTAAAGATCAATGGTGCTAGGTTCAAAGGAAAATGTGCAGATGAAAGCTCTAAAAAGTGTGAGAATGATAGCACCTAACTAAAGTATATCCCAAGTTCTTTATCTCATGTTTACTATTTAAATGCATTGGCCATTGTATTGTTGTACATTTTATGGCAAGTAACTTTCATGCTATCAAATTTCAGTGTTAATAGTGAATGTTTTATCACATTCGCTTCATCAAGTATCCAGAATCCTAGAGCCTTTGCTAGTGTCCATCTTACATTTTTAACTCATAATGTTTTGTATTAGTGGCCTCATTAAACAGTATTAGGGGTCAATATGTATAACCATTTGAATTCTAATGATCACGTACCAACTTAATAATCAGTTCAATATCAATTGATGAGATATGAAGACATATGATAACTCTGTGAAATGAGAGTTATCATGACACTTTTAGACTTAAATTAATAATACTTATAGAGTAAATGATGTGTTTTCATTACATTTTTGTTATATTTTGCATAAACATTCATCATAGTTTATTCTCAATAAATTTTGTTTGATTTAGAATAATTTGTGCTTAGATTGTATGCATAATTGTAGGTGTCCGGAAGCTCAAATTTAAAGGAAGGAATGCTAATGCAATAGGCTTGAAAAAATAAGGAAAGAACATGGCTAAAAAAGAAATAAAACAAATCTGGAATAGTGCAATTGTTGTAGCCGTTGTTGTAGCAATCCTAGAACAACGACAAAGAAAATTTCGCGCAGGATATTTGCGATCTGCAGTTTCCTAATATGACTTATGCGCGACCTAGGCTTCCGTTTACCTTAATTTTCAACTATAAAAGGAGCACACATCATAAGGAATAAAGGGAGCCGTCACCCAAGGAGAAAAACCACAAAGAAACAAAAGAAAAACAAGATTCAAGAGAGAAATTAAGGGCTGCACAAGAGGAGAATTTGCAGAAATTAATTGGGAGCTCAGTCCTTTTTATTCTTCTCTTGTTTTCTCGTTTTTTATTTATTTATGGAGATGTGTTTCATGTCTGAAACTTTGTTCTTTATTTTTCTTTTACAAACCATGAACTAAATTTATTTGTGATTGAGTGATAAATAATCTTGATGGTTTATTGACTGAATTTATATGTTGTTGCATGTTTTCTATAGCATTTTGTTTTGATAGTATTTATTTTTATTTATTATTCCGACTTGTCACCCATTTAATGATACTAGCTAAAGAAGAGCCACAAAAGGGTAATGCTTGATATAAAATTAGTGATGAACTAGAGATAGAGATTCACCTTGTAGGGTAAATATAACATAAGCGTGTAATGTTATATCTTATGTTGGCATAATAACTGATCACTGTTAGGTTGCATATAGATATAAGATATCTAATATGTGACAGTTGAGGATACATTAAGGATTCTGCCCAGCGTTGTAGCAAATACTGCAGCAACTGAGCCAACTATTAGAAAATAGTCAAAACCATTAGAAAGTTTATTCACTCAACTACTCTATATTGTCATTGGTTTTATCCTTGAGTTTAGTGTGATAATTTACTTTGTTACATTTTATTCATTGCGTTTTTATTTTAATTAGTATATTAGTTTCATTAATTGTTTTATTTTTATTTAGCACAAAATCTGCACTGTTAAAATTACTATAGCAAGTCTGATAACATCAATCCCTGTGAAGACGATCTTGAATACTCATCACTTTATTACTTGTTGTGTACACTTGCACATTGACTCCAATTGCATCTGAATTTATACCCAACAACATATGACAATTAGATAATGTCTCAGCGAAGAACACAACTTTGAATTCTAATGTCACCGCTTTGTTGGTGAGATGACTTTTTCACTTGAGAGGATATAGGGTTCACCATTGCAATATACTTTGTAAACTAAGTTGGCTAGTTCTAGTAATTTACCTCAATTTTGATTCAATGCGGAATCAATAAGCTAAATGGCTAGCCTACCCCGTGCAACTTTAGATGTGTACTGGTCAATTTCAAAGGAAAAAAAATATTATTTTGATATAATTAATAGGTTTCATACAATTATCAAGTTAACAAAATTTCGAGTTCAATCATTAAACAAGTTTAGCATGGTTGTACCAAAGCTGACGACTTTTTCAGAATGAATTATGGGCTGTCCATATAGTTTATCACATAAACCCCACAGTCATATCCATTCATTTGTTTCGGAACTCCAATGCCCTAGTTGTAGGGATGGCAATTTCTAGGTCTAGGTTCGGGTTTGGCCTTTCTGGTTCTGAACACAGACACCAAAATGTTCATACCGGACCCGGATTTAAACCCACTTTTTATGAGTACGGGTCTGGTCCGTGTTAAACCTGAAAAAATTCAGGTTTCCAGATTGCGGGTTTTAAACTCGGATCACATACAAATAAAAAAAAACTTAAAAAATACAAACCTAGTTCTACAAAAATCAAATACAACCTAAATTCTTAAAAATCAAATACAAATTCTTAAATTTTCAATGTTTCAAAGCAATAAACCATTCACAAATACAAATCTATAATACAACATTCACAAAATAAAAAATTCATGTCTACATTCAACCTCATGATTCACAGTTTTAGTTCACGAACTTCAAGGATTGGCGTCCGGCGAAGCAGCGAATGTTAGCTATTGATGATGATGATGACAACAACGATGATGACCACAACATCACAGCCGCAAATTTACGATTGGCAAAGGTGTCGATGAACGTCACAGCAGCAAAACGGAGGCCAAATGGAGGCTGATGGTGTTGATGAACATGAACACAGCAAAGGTATGACGAGTGATGGTGATGATTTGATAAAGAGAAGAGCTGAAGAGAGAGGAAAATGATGATTTGATGAAGAGAAGAGAGAGGAAAAGAATGAGAAGAGAAGATGAGTTGAGGCGGCTAGGTTATGAAATTAGGGCATCCTTTTTCTTTTCTATTTATATGAAAAAAATAATATTAAAATAAAGATATCCGGGTTCGGGTTCCAGATATCCAAGTTTTCCCAAACTCGGACTTGGATACGTTCGGGTCACTAAATTTTATTCCAGATCCGAATTTTTTTACACTCTGGTACGGGTTGAACCTGGTCCAGATTATCTGGGTTCGTTCGGGTCCGGTCCGGGTCTGGGTTATTCTGCCATCCTTATCTGGTTGATTAGAAAGTTAAGGAACTTCACGTATTGCATATTGCTTGGCATTTTGGGCTAGAGAATTGAATCCAGAGACTATAGTTGTCGGTAATGTCAAAAACCAAACAAGATTATGAGTGTGAATATAACACAATATACCTAACTAATAATATGAAATCGATTAGGAAAAAAAAAAAAGAACATGACTGATATACAATGTGTAGTGCTTGATTATGACGTCTTCTATCTCTGACATTCATGATCAGTAGGTACCAATGAGATGATTCATTGTTTATTGGCACGTAAATCTAACATCACAATTGTGCACCAAGCATACTAATATAAACTATAATAAGTAAAAGATTAAGAAAGTAACCTTTTGACACCTATGCAACTGTTGCATATAATTCTTTCCAATTCTAGCCGCCCTTGCGAAACAATCCACCTTCGCTCTAGCCGTTAGAACTGATTGCTACACATAATGAAGACAATGTTGCATGAACAAGTTCTCAATAAAGAAACCAAAACATAATGTAAAAAGTACCAGTGAGATTTACAGAATATCTTGTTGGTAAATAATAGTTCATTGGCATATCTTTCTTCACTACCTGCTAAATGATGGTGAGGTGATATGCTTTCACAGAAATCACTTAAAAGTGATAACATTGATTGAGATATATAATAAAACACAAACATATAGTACAACATCATTAAATATTGAAACCTAATACCTCTCCATATAGATCAGTCTTAGACAAAAGGGTTACTAAAGAATGCTGATTTAAAAGTTCCATGTAACTGGAGACAATGATTTCATTAAAGACAAAACGCAACAAATTTTCAGTCATATTGCATAAAAACTATTTACACTAAACTTATTTCATTGTTCTGAAGCCTCACTTTCCCTCAGCATCTCTGTCAAAAGTATATTGAATAAGCTTGAATTGATCTAGTGTGATCGGATCGTTAACTTGAAAGAAACCAGCTTTGTACTTGGGATTTGCTCCCAATGACACTTGATTGTATGGTGAAAGTTAATACAGGCCCGACCTATGATTCCTACTTGATTGTGTTGGCAAGACATTGACACTAGTAGATGTTTAAGATTCTTGTCTAAGTTGGCTCAATTTTTCCGACTGCACATGTTGGTTCTGGTATTTTGAAGGTCGAAGATGGCAATAATGGATCAGATAGTTGTTTTGATGTTGCACCAACTAGAGACTTTGATCTCAATTGCTCGAAAGACTTCTCAACCATTTCTATTCTCATATTGAACAAATTCATTTTGTGTTCAATTATCTGGAATAACTCTATTAACACCCTAAAAGTTGCCTCCATATTAACACCGCTCGGCCTAGTATCTTGGGTTTGTTGAGAATGGGTGAAATTTTTTTAGAGCTGCAAAAAATTTTCTTTATGCATTGGAACCTAAAATAAATACGCACAACAATCATGCATAATGACAATTGAAACATATCCAATTTACCTTAAAAAAATTAAATACACGCATGAACAAAACAGAGAATAATACAAACCTCAGTACTTATCATGTTCTCAAACTTTTTCCGCCAATTCAATAATCACCAAATCTCTTCCTTGGTCTATACATAAATAGGGCATATTGTTTTGTCCATAGAACACCGATCATACAAAACATCAGTGAAGCAGAACAATTGTTCATAACAAAAACAATTACTATGTCATTTTATTTTCCATAGCTATATATCAATATTTAGGATATTAATTATGACATCTAAGATTTCTTAAACATACCTCTAAAAACACAACACAACCACTTTATACTTCGCTATACCCTTCTACAAAAAGTTGAAGCACCATGTATCCCAATTCCTTTTCCTGATTGATTGCAAATCTTTTAGGGCATACAGATAAATCAGATTAATGTAACTGGCACTTGTGGGACACAATACAATTCCTAGAAGAAACAAACAAAACATGATCTTAAAGTCACCATCACTACTCTCACTAGCTATCAATTTATCACTAACTGCAGGTATTTCAATTCCTTTTCCATCGATTCTATACTTGGCACGCAGTCCAATAATATCACCTGCTTCTTCCCAAATGTCTACGGGTTCCTTTCTATCTTTCATCCCCAAAATGATGCTAAAGGTTTTGAGGTTTAAACAAAACTCTCTCCCATGCAAAACTATACAAAGCCTCTTTGTGTCACATTGTTGGACAAGTGTTTTACAGAAGTATTGTCTTAGGCGACCACATCATAATTCTACCATGCTTCCGAAATCAATTTCTCTAATTCAAGCTTGTCGGTCAGGTGACAATGTGGAAATGACATTAGTTAATGCGCTGGCACGATAACAAAATAAATTATACTAACACTGTTTTCACAACACTGTTTTCACCAACATTTAAACTTGGTTCCCCAGGCATCATAACAAATTGACACTTCTTCTTTTTCATTATTTTCTTCCGTTTTTCAACAATTGTGGCCCTACAAACGTTTTCAGACTCTTGTTGCCTGACCCTTTCTGCTTTATGCTTACTGTACACAACATTTAAGTTTAGCTAATAACATCAACAAAATTGATAGTTATGATAAGAACTTTATACGAAGTAATTACTTCATAGTTACAAAAAGTATATCCATGCTCTCTGACTAGGTCTTTCCCTTTTAACTTCTATGGATTCCATTTTATAATTGTATTTTATTATTCAAATCCTATAATAGACCACACATAAATGTAGTGTCAATTAAATTTATAACAAGAGCTAAAGGGAAAAAACAATAGTAAATATCATCTAGGGAGGAAAATGGTTGGGAAAGACAGGGGAACCAGCTAGCCAGTCATGATGCAGCAGGTAAACATTGGTTGTGGCAGAGTTTCTGTCCTTTAAGCGGCTGGCTGTTTACTTTAAACAGCTAGTAGCTTTGGTGACACAAACTCTGCCACATTCACTAGTTAGCTGCTGCATCATGACTAACTAGCCGATTCCCCTGTTCATCCTCTTCGCCCTTCATACTAGACATAATATAAAAATCATTGGTCCAAATTTCATAATTTTTGAAGAAGTCTAGATATAGTAGAAATAATTTCGTAATTCACTGAAATCATAAATTTTCAGGTTTTCAGACTTGAATTTGAAAAATCATAATTAATTGAAATCTTATCCGATTAACTTGAAACAAGTTTCAAAACATATTAGACGATGTCTAGTTTCACATACCCAAAAATCAAAATCAAAATCAATTTGTACAAATTACTATGATTTTCGTAATTATTCACTGTCAGCATATTTATGCAAAATCTTTGATTTCTACTTCTATTGCAATCATGCTTCTCCACAAAAATTTAATAGAAACCAATAATTAAAACGTACCTCCAAAACTTCTCCCAACAATAACAACTTGATCCCATGTGTTGCCTATGGCAGAACTAAGAAGAAGAAGAAGACTTTCTTCTTCTCTTTTTTCTTTTCTTTTATCTATTTTATCTTCATCTCTCTTTTTCAACCGATCCCTCTTTTTCTCTCTCTTATAATGAAAAAGGCATCTTGTTCTATTTATACTAGGTTAAAAAGGATTACTAAAAATTAAAAAGACTTAAATACCCTTAAGAGATTTGGGATATTACACTCTTCCCCCCTTAAAAGAATTTCGTCCTCGAAATTCACTTTTTGTTATGCCCAAAAGAATCCCTATCTCAAAATCACTTAGGACCAATAAATCTTTATAAGACTCAAGCAAACAAATCACGCTTTCGCTACGCTACTCTGATACTTCAATCATATGCTTCTTAGAAACAAAATCACAAAGCCTAAAGGTTTGGCACCGACTTAGTTCTATTCATCCTTACAAAATCCTTCCTAAGCAATGTAGGATGTCATAAACATCCACACATTTCCGGTCGGGAATCGCACTGATACCATTTGTAACACCCCAGTCCGAAATCCAAGGGAAAATATGTCCACAACTCACATATGATTTAAATAAATCTTTACAAACAATAAAAATTCGAGCCTCAAATACAAAAGCCAGCGGAATAACTTAAAAATTTAGCCAAACCATCTACCATCTTCAACTTGTCACTCATCACGAATCAATCTTGACTTCTGAAAATTGAGTCACAATAAACTATAATGAGTATAAAACTCAGTAAGTAAACCAGTTTTTCTTATATGAAAGCACATACATACTTATACATAATGCAGATGGATGATATGCCATGATCTTTTAGAAATACTGTAAAATAATTTCATAAAAATCTCTTTCTGTCACTTTCAAACTTTTTTATTTTCTTTTGATGAAATACATATTCTGCAATTGTGGCACTTTGTGCTGTGCGTGGCACTTTGCACCATGTGTGGCACTTTGCGGCGCTCTGGCCCTCAAGAGGTGGCCCCCAATGCAAAATCTCATAAAACAGAAATTCCGTTTGCTAAAATCCACTTTCTCATTCATAGAAAACTCAATGCATTTTCGTGCTCATGCCAATGAACCATCACACATACATATGCCCATGTACATAATCACGCTCAACACATGCCAACACATCACATAAACACATGGGCCGAGACATCTAAATCCATATCCGTGTATATATCAAAATAGGTTTTTCACACAAGTTAAACATATATATTGTTTAGTGTGATTCGTTTTAAAGTCTAGTTTACTTACCTCTTGGCATCCTCATGTAACAAATGCGTAATGATACCATCAACCTAAAATCATTAATAACGCCTCATAAGATATAATCAAATCTCAATCATAAATTCTAATATCCTTAAATATATCAATTTAAACAACTCCTAAGCTCAACCTCAAATGTCCTCAATAATCGGCCCTTAAAACATAACAGTCCATACTTCTCTGATTTTTAATAAATTATTCTCTTATTGGAAGAATCTCAAATTTTACAGACCATATGCTGACACATTGAAAGTTCATTGATAAAAATTTCATAACATAATTCCTTAAAAAACTATTGAAAATAATTCACGTTTCAGACATCATCAATACTGTCAAACAGTTTTCTGTTTTGAACACACTTGCTTTACAAATACAAACAATTTATTGCTTTATCATAAAATCATGAAAATTTCCAGAATCATACTAAACATATATAAAAATCATTGGTCCAAATTTCATAAGTTTTAAAGAAGTCTAGATATGGTAGAAATAATTTCGTAATTCACTGAAATCATAAATTTCCAGGTTTTCAGACTTGAATTTGAAAAATCATAATTAATTGAAATCTTATCCGATTAACTTGAAACAAGTTTCAAAAAATATTAGACGATGTCTAGTTTAACATATCCAAAAATCAGAATCAAAATCAATTTGTACAAATTACTATGATTTTCGTAATAATTCACTGTCAGCATATTTAAGTAAAATCTTTGATTTCTACTTCTATTGCAATCATGCTTCTCCACAACAATTTAATAGAAACCAATAATTAAAACGTACCTCCAAAACTTCTCCCAATAATAACAACTTGATCCCATGTGTTGCCTATGGCAGAACTAAGAAGAAGAAGAAGAAGAAGACTTTCTTCTTCTCTTTTTTCTTTTCTTTTATCTCTTGTCTCTCTATCTCTCTTTTTCAACCGATCCCTTTTTTTCTCTCTCTTATAATGAAAAAGACATCTTGTTCTATTTATACTAGGTTAAAAAGGATTACTAAAAATTAAAAAGACTTAAATACTCTTAAGAGATTTGGGATATTACACCCCTGTTCATTATCTTCGCCCTTCATTTCTTCATCCTCTAACTCTAAAACCTTAAACCCACAATATTCTCTCATTTCAATCTATCATTTTCTTATGCTTTGTTTTGCCAATTACATGCATCCAACCCATTAATCATCTCTTCAACAAGAATTTCACATCATTGAAGCATAATTTCTCCACCCTAAATTCACAATTCCTTATTATTTCACATAACATGCCTAATTTTATATGAGACATAAACCCCTAATTCTTTGACATATCATTTTTAGCACTCACCAAAAATACATAAGAGTCAACATTAAATCCTTACCTTGTCCTTAACTCAAAACTAAAAACAACGACATGGATTCAAAGTGAAGCATTTGAAAGTCTTTGGAAGGTCAATGTTCAACCAATAAACTAATTCTGGTAAAAAAGGTTTCAGTGTACATTGGTGATTTTATATAAGAATTAAGTGGGGAGCTCTATAAAATTAATTTCTTAATTTTAATGCTTTCAACCAGCAGTTTTTGTTCACACTTGATAAGTAAATGAAAGAAGCTTTAATGCTCTGTGTTATCAAGTAATCAAAGAAATTTTCTTGTTATGTTTTGAGTAGTGATGACACTCTAATTTGTCACCAAGAAATATGTTTGATTCTTTTGAAGGATATTTTATTCAAATAAATTATAATTTTGAATATGAATGCAATCATGATTTGCTTATGCTTTTATGTCATAATGGCTTTGATTGAAAAGGTTATATCTTCATATACATCTTTTCCGAGACGAAATCTTAGGAGATATCAATTAAAAAATGTATTATGATTAACAAAATATACAAGTCAAATACGCTACAACCTTAATTGAGCAAAGAAGCCATTGTACCCCTTCAATTCTTGAATAACTCTTTTTTTTTCAAATGATAAAAAAAAAATTCTTTGGACCTTTCCTAAAAAATAAATAATAAAAAGAAACAATAGAGGATGTGTATTTTCATAATAGGGACGGAGAGTGATGATAGAAAAATTTAAATGATCAAATTCAAACTTTTACTTGAACTCATTCGAACTTATGCAAGGTTTATTTTATTTTGTGGTGGGCTATTTCAACGTAAGATTTTGACTTAAATTTGGGCATAAAATATGAATAATTTATTTAGTTCAATCCAAGATCTAACAAAATTAATTATACAACATCAAAATTTTACTAAAAAGGGGACTGAAGTTCAAGTGTCATATTAAAAAGAGAGAATATCTTGATAATAGGTTTTAATGGTTTAAATCTATTGGATTTTGTCAAATTCAAGTCTAATATATCATATATTCGATTTTATATTTTGGAGTCAATCCAATCTAATTTTTTTTTATTAAAATCCAATATAATTCAAACCAATAAAAAGTTAAATCCAATTAAACCCGATCCGATCAATTCAATTATCCAATTGAAATAAAAATTTACAAATAAAAGTCTACACTTCATACTCCTAATTACTAACAATTGAAAAGAAAATGCAAAATGTCATCTCCTTTAATATTTGATTATTCATGTACTTTATTACCATATAGTTGAAAAAAAAATCTAAAATTTGAATATTGGAAGTAAACATTAGTTGCAACTTGTAGGTCATGCTCTATATTATTCTTATATATTTATAGTTATATAAAATTAGATTTTATCTTTTTTAACAAGTTACATAAAAAAATGACATGTATTTTTTTAAAACAAATAAAGAAAATAAAAATTAATTGGTTGGATTTGTTTATAGTAGATTTGAACACATAGATCTATAAACCAATCCAACAACATTAGATTTTCTATTTTTTAGTCCAATTCAATCCAACTAAAAAATCAACCCCATAAAAGCTAAATTGGTTTATATTGTATCTATTGGTTTGACTGGAGTTAATGAAATCTTAAATACCCCTAGCAGTCTATTTTCTAGTCGAGGAAAAACTCAGATATGCTCGAAAGGTAGACAATGAATTGAAATTGTAAGCCCAAACACAACTTTTTGTAGATTTTAATATGCCCCTGAGCTCATAGTTTTTTGGAAAATTATCATTCGTACACTCTTAGTTTGCACCGTTATAAAAATATTATAAAACTTTGAGGGTGTATCAATGGTCCACCCTTAGATGATAAAATATATCTCCCAACCACCATTCTGTCAACTGCTATTTATAAATGAACATATTAGAACAAAATGATGATATTGCCCTTGAAAATGAAATCAATGTTAAAAAGACAGGATTTCCTCAAAAATGAAACAAAACCAAATGTAGTCATTAGAGGGAACAACGGTTACATTTTTTACTATATAATTAGCAAAAAATAGCAGCACACACCTCATTAAAAGAAACTAAAAATTAGGTACTCCTCAACAACAACAACTCAGCTGCACACCTCATTGCAAGTAGGGGTGGGCATTTTACCCAACCCGACTCGAAAAATTTTGAGTTCGGGTCGGAATTGAAACCTGATCGGATTAAAATTGCAAACCCGAACCAATCCGAATACTCGATCGGGTCGCAAAAAAAAAAAAACTAACTAAACTTAAACACACACACACACACACACACCACCACCAGGCACCACACGACCACACACACACAAAGTCACTCACTCACAATCACAAATTCACAGACACCCACACCACCACAACAAACAAGAATCAACAAGACTCACACAAAGCATGACACAAGACACAACCTTGAACCGGTGACTTCAATCATTGCGATTTGCTGCTGTCTCTCCAGCCGAGCCAAGTGAAGCCGAATATGCTGCTCCCAAGTGAAACCGCATCTAGTCGTGAGTCGTCCGCGATCTGCTGCTGAAAATCATCCGTGATCTGCTGTTGTAGCCATCGATCTGTTGCTTGAAGGTCAAATCTCACAACCCGACTAGAGTTTCTGGCTTTCTCCACACCCAAATTGGATTTTGAAGCTTTCAACTTTCAACTTTCAACATTCAACTTTCAACTTTCAACTTTCACCTTTCAACTTTCAAGCTTCAATTTTCAACTTTCGTAAGTCATAACTTCAACCATTGTTATTGACCCAACCCGATCCGACCCGAACTCAATTCGAATCGGATCGGGTCAGGTCAATAATTCAGGTTAAATTCGAATTGATTTTTTTCTAACCCGAATAACCCGAAACTCTATCGAGTTGACCCGAACCCAGTTTTGCCCACCCCTAATTGCAAGAAACCAAAAAATTCCTACTTCTTAACAGCAATAAATCAATAGCACACTTCCTTGAAAATAGCCTCCAGTGAAACATCAAGTTCTAATGCCAGTGGATTTAAAAGATATAAAAAAAGTGGAATACCAGCCAAAATATTGCAAGTGTGGTGTGCAAGCAGTGGCTATGGTGTAACTACATTGCAAAATCTTAATGCACAGTTTTGGTCGTGCAGGTGGAAGTATTGCGAGGTAAAGCATTATGATTTTTGGAAATGGTTTACTACAGAATCTCTCATATATCCTAATACTAATGATGAGATGCCATATGATCAAAACCTGAAGCTGAATGACGATGTGGTGAAAATAAAAAAGAGGCTAAAATTCATAAAAGAAAAGCTTAAATATATCTTAATTGTGCTAGTGTATGTATTTGTAATTGTCTTTATGAGAAAGTAATATAGCATATAATGTGCTAACATGAATATGTTAATAATATTGATTTTAATGATAACAAATTTTAAATGGTTTTTGATAAAAATATTGGAGCTATTTCTTAATAAACGAAAGCCTTAATAATCATTCCATTCTTTCTTCATAAAAGATGGACTTTCAAATTAGAAAAAGATTCTCTGCAAAAACTGGTTTAAAATGCAATTCTGGTTATAAACGATGAACCGTTTATTTAAACGATTAACCGATAACATCCAGAGAGCAACATATTGCCTAAAGCTCTAACCGTTTATGAAAAACAGAAAACAAAAAAAGATGGGATGGCTACTGGAACTTAACGGTGAACCGTTTATTTAAATGGTTAACCGATAACGTCCAAAATTGAAGATTGTCATCCTCTGGCACTGATTAACAAAAACTGATAAGGCTAAATTGTTTTGCAGGTTACTGGAGCCAAACGGCTAGCCGATTATTACAAACGGTTAACCGATAATATCCAGAGAAGCCACTTCACGCAAGTCCTTAACCGCTTAATGTAAACGGATAACTGATGTTCATTTTGCAGGTTACTGGAGACAAACGGTGAACCATTTGTTATAAACGGTTAACCGATAATATCCAGAGAAGTCACTTCATGCAAATCCTTAACCGTTTAGTGTAAACGGATAACTAATGTTCATCTTGCAGGTCTCTGGAATTTAACGGCGAAAGTTTAATACTAAACGGCAAACCGTTTATTTGAAATCTGGCCCAACGATAACTTTGACCAACTGAAACGGTTAACCGTTTAGGGTTAACGGCGAACCGTTTTCTGTCCGACAGTTTGTAACGGCTAGATTTTCAGCTCCAAATATAAATAAGCTCATTCAAATCCAAAGAAGGTTGATCATAACACTACCACTGAGCTTATATCCGAGAATACAATCTTCATAGAGCTTTAAACACATTCTCTCTTCATCTATTCACACATTGGGCATTGATTTGTAATCTTAAATATTGTGTGAGAGAAAAACAATTTACAATCTTTTACTTTGAGTGATTGTAAGTGTTGGGATACACTTGGGTTAAGAGATTGGGGATAATCTCTTGTTGTAAAGGTCCATTGACACCTTGGAAGTCAATTGTAAGCATTTGAAGCCTTTGGTGGCTAGCTTAGTGAAATCCTCAAGCCCGGTGAGCTTGGAGGCGTGGACGTAGGCGGGGATTGCCGAACCACGTAAAAATCATTGTGTTTGCTCTCTCTTCCCTTATCTTTTTATATTGTGATTGATTTATCTGTTAATGCTTTAAATTTGTGTTGGATTTGCATTGAGTTTTGCTTTAGAATTAAACAATTTTTAATATCCCAATTCACCTCCCTTCTTGGGTTTGCCTAGTTAGTATTTCAATTGGTATCAGAGACTTGTTCTCTTGTTAGGACTTAATCGTCTAAGAGTAAAAGATCCATGGCACCCTAAATGACTCAACCTTTAGAGAAGGGCAATCTACAACTAGACCACCATTTTTTTATGGTAATGACTATGCTTATTGGAAAACTAGAATGAGAATCTATTTGCAAGCCTTAAATTATGAAAATTGGGAAGTTGTTTGTGATGGTCCCTTCATGCCTACATTTAAAGATGAAGTAGGAGATGATATTCCTAAACCGTCGACTCAATGAAGTGAGTTAGAAAAGAGAAAGATGTCTTTAAACTCCAAGGCTATGAATGCTTTGTTTTATGCCCTTGATAAGAAAGAATTCCATAGAGTATCTAGTTGTGAAAGTGCATAAGAAATATGGAATAAACTTGAAGTTGTCTACGAAGGGACAAATCAAGTTAAAGAGTCTAAAATCAGTAGATACACTCGTCAATATGAGCTGTTCCAAATAGAACAAAATGAGAATGTATATTCTATGCATACTAGATTCACAGACATAGTGAACACTCTAGGTGCCTTGGGGAAGACCTTCTCAAATAGCGAGAAAGTTAAAAAAATCATTAGATCACTTCCAAAAGAATGGAGACCTAAAAGAACTGCCACTGAAGAGGCCAAAGATTTAAATACTTTACCTCTTGATGATTTAATTGGTTCTCTCATTTCATATGAAGAGGATTTAGCTGCAGAAAAAGGACATGAAGAGAAGAAGAAAAGCATTGCTCTTAAAGCTTCAAAACATGAGAGTGATGGGGAGAATGAACCGGATGATGAAGAACTAGCCATGCTAGCAAGGAGGTTCAGAAAATTCTTCAAGAAAATCGGAGAGCGGAAAAATTTCAGAAACTTCAAGAACCATAGGGAGAAGAATGAGGCAATCACATGCTATGAATGTTAGAAGCCTGGACATATAAGATCGGAGTGCCCGCTTATTAACAAGCTCAAGAAGAAAGCAATGGTTGCAACTTGGGATGATAGTGGGGAAGAATCAAGTGATGAAGAAGGATCGCAAGAAGTATCAAACCTAGCACTCATGGCAATAGGAGAGGATGATGATCTCAATGAGGTAAGTGATCCCACCTATGATGAATTGTATGATGCTTTTAAAGATTTGCATAACGAGTTGATGAAGATTGGTAAAACGAATGTATGTCTTAAAAAGGAAATGACAAAGCTTAAAAATGAAAATGAATCTCCAAATGCAAGAATTGTGTGCTTAGAAATAGAGAACAAAACATTGCATGATGAAATTGCATTATCAAATAAGAAACCTAGCATTTTACATGAGCATCTAGAATCACGTATAGATGAGTTGAAAAATGAGAACGAAATGCTCAAGAAAAAGAGTAATGAATTGAATGAAATTGTTTTGAAATTTACAAATGGGCAAAAGATGTTGGATAATATGCTTAACTCACAAAAATGTGTTTTTGATAAAGGAGGACTTGGATATAAGCCTAACTTGAAGCAAAAGTATTATAAGAATTATTTTGTTAAAGCTACCTCCACAAATGATCATAAGATTGTATGTCATTATTGTAATCAAAATGGTCACATGAAATATAGATGTCCCGTGAAAAGGAATGCATATTATGGTGTCAAATGCATTTGGGTTCCAAAAGGAACCGTTGCTAACTCTTAAGGACCCAAAAAGCTTTGGGTACCTAAAACTTGAGATTTTTCCTTGTAGGGCTTGAAGAAAAAGAAAAATAAATGGTACTTGGACAGCGGTTGCTCAAGGCACATGATCGGAAACTATGCATGGTTCTCAAGCTTCACCAAAATTGAAAATGGTAGAGATGTATCTTTTGGAGACAACTCAAAAGGAAAAATTCTTGGAATTGGAAATGTTGGTAAAGTCTCCTCAACTCTAATTGAGAATGTATGTTTGGTTGAGCACTTGAAACACAACTTAATTAGCATTAGTCAATTATGTGACAAAGGTTATAAAGTTATCTTTGACAAATTTAGTTGTGTTATTGAGAACTCATGTGATGGCAAAATCTTGTTTGTTGGTAATAGATGTGGTAATGTTTATATCATTGACATAGAATGTGCATCTACTCTTGATAAATGTTTTTCCGCATTGCATGATGATAGTTGACTATGGCATAGAAGATTAGGTCATGCAAGTATGGATTTAATTTCGAAAATTTCAAAAAATGATTTAGTTAAAGGTCTTCCGAAAATTGATTTTCAAAAAGATAAGATTTGTGAAGCTTGTCAATTTGGAAAACAAATCAAAACCTCTTTCAAAAATAAAAACCATATCTCTTCTTCAAAACCACTTGAACTCCTTCACTTAGATCTTTTTGGGCCATCTAGATATGCTAGTCTAAATGGCAAGTATTATGCATTTGTGATAGTGGATGATTTTTCTAGATATACATGGTTATTATTCTTAGCCAATAAGGATGATGCACTTGATGCTTTTAAAGTGCTTTATAAGAAATTACAAAATGAAAAAGAGTATGATATTATATGCATTATGAGTGATCATGGAGGAAAATTTGAAAATCATGCATTTGAGAACTTTTGCAATAACCTTGGCATTGAGCATCAATTTTCATCACCTAGGACTCCACAACAAAATGGAGTTGCTGAGAGAAAGAATAGGTCTATTCAAGAAATGGCTAGGACCATGTTAAATGAAAATGCTTTACCTAAATATTTTTAGGCCGAAGCCGTCAACACCGCTTGCTATGTTTTAAATCGGGTGTTGATTAGACCTCATCTCAACAAAACTCCCTATGAGCTTTGGAAAGATAGAAAACCCAACATTGGTGATTTCAAAGTTTTTGGATGCAAATGCTTTATTTTAAACACAAAAGATAATCTTGGTAAATTTGATCCAAAATCTGATGTTGGCATCTTTCTTGGGTATTCAAACACAAGCAAAGCTTATAGAGTGTATAATAAAAGAACTTTAGTTGTGGAAGAATCCATGCATGTTACGTTTGATGAGTCTAACCCTTATCTGCGGAGAAAGGAGTTGCTAATGATGATGCAGATGGAGATTTACAAGAAGAATCATCAAAAGAGATTCAAGAGAATGCATCACAAGAAAATCAAGAGGATAGACAAGAAGAGCAAACAAATACGGAGCTGGAACAATAAGAATGTATTTCTCAAACACTCCCCAAGGAGTGGAGGTATGTCTCTTCACATCCTATAGATGTAATTTTAGGAGATCCCTTACGAGGTGTTACAACTAGATCATCTCTTAAGAATACTTGTGATCATAATGCATTTATCTCTCAAATTGAACCCAAATCCTTTGCGGATGCGGAAAATGATGAATCTTGGATTATGGCAATGCAAGAGGAGTTAAATCAATTTGAAAGAAACAATGTGTGGGAATTAGTTCTTAAACCAGAACATCAATCTATAATAGGTACTAAATGGGTGTTTAGAAATAAGATGGATGAATCCGGTGTGGTTGTAAGAAATAAAGCTAGATTAGTGGCTCAAGGTTACAACCAAGAAGAAAGAATTGATTTTGATGAAACCTTTGCACCTGTAGCAAGGTTAGAATCCATTAGGATGTTGTTAGCATATGCATGTCATAAGGATTTTATTTTATATCAAATGGATGTCAAGAGTGCTTTCTTAAATGGATATATTTTGGAGGAAGTTTATGTGAAACAACCTCCTGGTTTTGAAAATGAAAAATTTCCAAATCATGTTTATAAATTGCTTAAAGCCTTGTATGGATTAAAACAAGCATCTAGAGCATGGTATGATAGACTTAAAAATTTCTTGCTAGAAAATGATTTTTCTATGGGTAAAGCGGATACTACTCTATTTATTAAGCATAAAAATCAAGACATACTTATTGTTCAAATTTATGTTGCTGATATTATCTTTGGTTCTACTAATGAGTTGTTGTGTAAAGAATTTTCATTGTGTATGAGCAAAGAATTTGAGATGAGTATGATGAGAGAGTTGAAATACTTCCTTGGACTTCAATTCAAACAAAACGAGGAAGGAATTTTCATAAATTAAGCCAAGTACATAAAGGATCTACTCAAACGATTCGGCATTGATGACTTAAAGACCAAGAATACACCAATGAGCACAACAACCAAGTTGGACAAAGATGAAAAAGGCAAAGAAGTGGATATCAAAATGTATCGAGGTATGATCAGATCCCTACTTTATTTGACTACAAGTAGACCCGATATCATGTTTAGTGTATGTTTGTGTGCAAGATTTCAGTCATGTCCCAAGGAATCCCATTTTCTTGCTGTTAAAAGAATTTTCCGTTATTTGAGTGGAACCATAGATATTTGCCTTTGGTATCCTAGGGGAACTCATATAGATTTAACATGTTATTCGGATGCGGACTTTGCCGGTTATAAAGTGGATAGGAAGAGCACTAGTGGTACTTGCTATATTCTAGGACACTCTCTTGTTTCATGGTTTAGCAAGAAACAAAATTATGTCGCACTTTTAACTACCGAGGCTGAATATATAGCTGTCGGAAGTTGTTGTGCACAAGCACTCTGGATGAAACAAACACTTAGAGATTATGGCATTAATCTTAAACAAATTCCTATTAAGTGTGATAATATTAGTGCTATAAATCTTTCAAAGAATCCCATTCAACACTCTCGAACCAAGCATATAGAAATAAGACATCATTTCTTGAGAGATCATGTTCAAAAGGGAGATATTGCATTAGAGTTTATTTCTATAGAAAAACAACTTGCTGATATTTTCACAAAACCGCTTTGCGAAGAACAATTTTCAAAAATTCGGCATGAACTTGGGATGATGAAATTTTCGCATTAACGTCTCTATTCATGCTATTGAGTGTACTGAATTGCTTGACTTAGTTGTGATCAAATATTTATGAAATGCTTGAGCTTGATAGTCAAATGATGAATTTGCCTTGATAATTCTTGATTACATGAATTAATTGGTTGAAAACATGTTCATGAATCATGCATTAAAATGGCTCATAAAATATTTTCAGATCAATTCAATGATCTTAGAATATATTATTTGCTAGCCAAAAATTAAATCAAATGTGCAAAATTACAGATAAAATAAACGGTTAGCCGTTTCCAATAAACGGATCACCGTTTAATTCCAGAAACGAGATTATATGTCTGTCCATTTACTCTTTCACCGTTTACTACAATCGGTAAACCATTTTACAACAGAGAGTCCTCTAACAGTTACTCCTTAGCCGTTAAGCGCTTAGGCTTTCACCGTTGCCCTTTCTTTAGCCTCTGGAAGTTACCCTTTAACTGTTTAAATAAACAGTTAACCGTTTTCGTAAGTATAAAAACTGTTCAAAGGTTTTCTTCTCCTTTTCCAGTTATCCCTTCACCGTTTCAGCCATTGTTGCGCAGCCGAAGGTCTTTCTACCCTCAAACCCTCATTTTTCTTGCTTTTCTTGCCAAATCAAACCTTCAACATCATTTTTTATCACCTTTAGAACAATTTCACTGATTCAAAACGTCAAATCAAGCCCAAAATTCAAAAATCCCAAATCGAAACCCTAACTGTCGCGGGTTGGATTTCTTCGTTTTTAATCCGATTCTTCCCCTTCTTCAACCAAATTGAGCACCCAACTCACATCCCCTCTTCATCCATAAGCTAATCATCAATTCATTTTCTTCTCTCCTGCGTTTTCCATGGCTGAACCCTCTCGGAGAAATCCCAGGCATAAATCTATGCCTCCAAGGAATCCTATACCTCCTCGGGAAGTCTCTGAATTTGCAAGGATTCACTTCCCCACACCTTCCTTGGCCAAGCGGTTCGAAGAACGCTTCAATGGTCGAAAGGTACTTGACTCTTTCTTTGTTGACATTGATGATTTCCGCAATTTAGTTGTTTGTGGTAGAAGCATTCGGGATATGCTTCAGCCTTGGGAGGCTGCCATTGACCTTGATGACTGGGTTTATCCAAATTTAGTGTGAGTCTTTTACTCTAACATGGAAATCTCAGATACTCGCCCAAATAGGATAGTTACTCAAGTCGGCCATGTGCCAATAGAATTTGATGATGCAGACTTAGCTGACTTTCTTGGTATCTCTTGTGAGGGGCTTGATATTTACACCTCTAGGAAAGCCCTTTTCTTTGACACTTTTCGTCATACTGATGGTGTCCGCAATATTTGTCGTCGTCGAGACTTGTCCGATGAGATTTGTTTGCTTTCTTTTCGGTCTCAACTTTTACCCCTCCAAATTCGCATTCTTCACAATATTTTATAGCACATAGTGACACCTAGAAAGGGTCACTCGGATGAGGTTACGAGGTTGGACGTTGCCCTACTAGATAGCCTACTTACAGACCATGCCATTAATCTCGGGTATATTATTGTGCGACACATGTTGAGTACTCCCGCGGTCAATCATCGCTTGCTTCCTTATGACAGTATCATTACTAAGATACTGCGACGCTTTGAGGTGCCTCTTCTTGATACTGGACACATGGAGACTAGACGGATTGGTCCCGAGGTCATGACTAATATCGGTTTCTCTAGGAAGAATGGAGAGTGGATAAAGACAAGCAACTCCAAAAATCAAGATACCTTGATTGCTCTAAAGGAGGATCAGATGCTCAATGATGTCTATTCTCCCGATCAGCTTCCTGACTTTAGATTAGGAGCTCATCCTCATCCTTCGCGTCGCCATTTTGTCCCTCGGCCTCCAGCTGACTCAGACTCTGAGGAGCGTGCGATGGATGCTGATATTCCCTCCTCTTCCGAGCCGCCTCCTGCTCCTAAGCCATCTGTTGTTCCTGAGCAGCCATCTGCCTCTATGCCACCTTCTGCTCCAGTTCAGCCCCCTGCTTCAGATGTTGTGCAGCAGTTGGTTGCTGATGTTCACCGAATTTCGGAGCGCCAACAACTGATTCTTGATCGGTTGGACACTATTTCCCGTGACCACCAGCAGCTCCGCTCTGACTTTCTGACTTTCCAGCAGCAGAGCATTGATCAGCAGCTTGAGCTTATCGCTGGACAGCGGACTCTTCTCCGCTATTTCGGCTATGATCCGGGGAGCACATCTTCTCCGCCTTCGTAGTTTCTGAGTTCTGTTTTTGCACATACATTTCATATTTTGGTTGTTTGCATTTATATTTTTTATGGATTTTGATGACATGTTTGTGATGTTCTTGATGATTTGATGATTGATGATTGGTGATTGGTGATTGTTGGCTATTGAAGTATTGGTTTATTTTGTGGATATTGAAGTGTTGGTTTGTTTGTTTGTTCATGGAGTTGTTGGCTTGTTGAAAGATAAAGTTGGTGTTAATCTATTTTGGAAGTGTTTTAATCTCATTTTGTATTAGTGGTTTTGATCATTTTTAAGGGGAAATTCTGCCAAAATTTTCACTTGCCAAAACCGGGTAACTTCTTTAACGGATTTGCATTTTTCCTATTCTCTCTTTTCTTTTTGATGATGAAGGGGAAGATAATTATGGTATTTAAAATGGATTTATGGTATTTAAGAAGGATTTAAAATGGGGAGATTAAGAATGAATTTAAAAATGTTTTCTTGAGCAAAAATCCTGTTATTGAACATTTCTCAATTTGGTCATACATTTAGGGGGAGCACATATTAAGGGGGAGCTAAACATTGATCGAAATTTGCCATCATAAAAAAAGGGGAGATTGTTAACATGAATATGTTAATAATATTGATTTTGATGATAACAAAATTTAAATGGTTTTTGATAAAAATATTGGAGTTATTTCTTAATAAACGAAAGCCTTAATAATCATTCCATTCTTTCTTCATAAAAGATGGACTTTCAAATTAGAAAAAGATTCTCTGCAAAAACTGGTTTAAAATGCAATTCTGGTTATAAACGGTGAACCGTTTATTTAAACGGTTAACCGATAACATCCAGAGAGCAACATATTGCCTAAAGCTCTAACCGTTTATGAAAAACGGAAAACACAAAAGATGGGATGGCTACTAGAACTTAACGGTGAACCGTTTATTTAAACGGTTAACCGATAACGTCCAGAATTGAAGATTGTCATCCTCTGGCATTAATTAACAAAACCTGATAAGGCTAAATTGTTTTGCAGGTTACTGGAGCCAAACGGATAACCGTTTATTACAAACGGTTAACCGATAATATCCAGATAAGCCACTTCACGCAAGTCCTTAACCGCTTAATGTAAACGGATAACTGATGTTCATTTTGCAGGTTACTGGAGACAAACGGCGAACCGTTTGTTATAAACGGTTAACCGATAATATCCAGAGAAGTCACTTCATGCAAATCCTTAACCGTTTAGTGTAAACGAATAACTAATGTTCATCTTGCAGGTCTCTGGAATTTAACGGCGAAAGGTTAATACTAAACGGCAAACCGTTTATTTGAAATCTAGCCCAACGGTAACTTTAACCAACCGAAACGGTTAACCGTTTAGGGTTAATGGCGAACCGTTTTTTGTCCGACAGTTTGTAACGGCTAGATTTTCAGCTCCAGATATAAATAAGCTCATTCAAATCCAAAGAAGGTTGATCACAACACTACCACTGAGCTTATATCTGAGAATACAATCTTCATAGAGCTTTAAACACATTCTCTCTTCATCTATTCACACATTGGGCATTGATTTGTAATCTTAAATATTGTGTGAGAGAAAAACAATTTGTAATCTTTTACTTTGAGTGATTGTAAGTGTTGGGATACACTTGGGTTAAGAGATTGGGGATAATCTCTTGTTGTAAAGGTCCATTGACACCTTGGAAGTCAATTGTAAGCATTTGAAGCCTTGGGTGGCTAGCTTAGTGAAATCCTCAAGCCCAGTGAGCTTGGAGGCGTGGACGTAGGCGGAGATTGCCGAACCACGTAAAAATCATTGTGTTTGCTCTCTCTTCCCTTATCTTTTTAGATTGTGATTGATTTATCTGTTAATGCTTTAAATTTGTGTTGGATTTGCATTGAGTTTTGCTTTAGAATTAAACAATTTTTAATATCCCAATTCACCCCCCCTCTTGGGTTTGCCTAGTTAGTATTTCATAATGAAGTTTCAACAGTAATGAACTTCATAGAATGTTACCAACAAAATATATCATTAACAATAACAATCATCAATCAAAATAGTGATAGTGTAATCAATTAACGTCCAAACCATGCAAATAACATATCGACTTAAAATTACTGTCTAATAAAAACCCAAAACATGGTTAGCTCATGAAATAAATAACAACATAAGATTTTAGGAAATTGAAATTGATGACATGTTCCCAACAAATTGAGCATCAAACTCATTTCAAAGCATATGTTACAGTCGACGATTGTGATGGATTATAGGATTGGTTAACTTGGGATAGGTTGACATTCGTTTTCCTTTATAGATTACAAAAGATAAAATAAATCAAACTCCTATTCATGGATTATGAACTTTGAACTATTAAAAAAATTTAACGAAACTCAACCTCTTTTTCTGGTTGTTTTAAAAACTGCAGTAGTACTTTTATTTTTTCTTTTCTTTGATCTAACATTGGAGCCCTCGCTTGGACCACTTGCTTGTACTCTCCATTGAGATGGCTGGCTTGAAAGATTTGCTAGCTGGCTTGAAGCATTTGCAGCTGAGAATTATAAAAAATATAACTGGTAAAGTTAAGCATTTGCATACTGCTAATTTGCATGTAACCTTTTGTGATACTACTGATTTGCATATATCCTTAGATGTGAAATACTATCAGTTATCAGCATGCACGTAACAATTTTTGGCCAAACATTTGCTTGATTTCTTCTCTTTGTAAATATTTTTATAAGTCTACACCTAATCTCCTTAACTATTAATAGCATTGGCCTATCTCTATAGGCAAGATCCAATTGTTGAAGCACTTGAATGTATTATTATCAGTTCTCTCTACTTTACAGTTTTTGTCATATACATGCATAGACCAAATGTATCCTTGTAATTCTATTTCTAGCCAATTACAAGCTTCTATCGTTTCTTCTTTAATCAATGCCATTGCCTTATCAAAATTGTGCTTGTTACTGCTCTTAGCTGCTATCCAAAAATGATTCGGAAACTTGGCACCAGCATGGTCTTTGGCATATTTAGCATACCCATGCCTACAACATGCCCTATGATAGGCAGAAGGCCATGTCTTTGGTATTGCATTCAACAACCCTTTTTGCCTATTACTAATGAATGTGACATGTCTTCTATCATCTAAATAAATGTGCAAATGTTCAAGAAACCAAATCCATGTTTTAGTATTTTCAATTTCACACACACATAGCCAATGAGACAATCCTTTTGTTAGCATCTACAGCAATAGCAGCCAATAGTACTACACTATATTTCCCCTTCAAGTGGAATCCATCAATTCTAATAAAGGGTCTGCAATTATTGAGGAAATTATTTTTTTTATGCAGGAAATGCAATAAAGAATCTCTGAAATAAACATTTCTCGCAATAACTCACTGCATCGCATAACACCTTGTAAATAGCTCCTAGATCAACCTAATGAATGGCAACATACTAAAATAGCTTCTCATAGCCCTCAGAATGATCACTATACACCAAAATCCCTACTTTTTCTCTAGCACTATACATTGTTAGCTTCTCAATCTTCAATCTATACATTATGATCAATAGTAACATTTCCTTTTATCATTTCAGCAATCAATATAGAAGTCACCTTCACAGATTTCTTAGTAAGCTTGCACTCATTCTTTTTGTGGTATCCTAGCAACTAAAAACCATTTCTATCATTCAGTCTTGTACCATTAACAAATCATGGACAACAAGGCTCTTTATAAGTTGTATAATATCTCCTCAATTCACTGCATTTAATATTAATATTAAACCCTTTCCTAACCATCACCTACTTTGAGTCTATGTACCCCATCAACATCTAATTTATCTCATGCTTCTCTAAATAGTTTCTAAACTGCACATTGCCTAAATTTATGTCTTTATCTGATGAATTAACAACCATTTGAACACTAATTAGTATCATAATCTAGTAAAAAATCAGTATTACTATCACTATCACATTGGTTTCCCTCACTGCCATCACTGTCAACACTGTCCTCTACAGGCACAATATCATCAACATACACAGTAGGTGGTGGATACAAATCAGGCTATTCGCCATCATTATCATCACTGCCAATCCATGTGTCTGTCCACTCTAATAAAAAATCATCTTCAACAGGCATAATAGGTACTTCACCATTATCCTCATCATCATCACTGTCTAATCTCTTGCCTGACCAATTTGATAACAAGTCATTTTCATCTTCAACTTGATGTCTAACCTTTAGAGTACTTTGATGCACTGCTCTATTAAACTGATCATTCAATGTAGTTATAACTTCTGAAGGTAGATGTATTCCTAAATTAAACATCAACAATTGCAGTAATAGAGCATCTGCATATTGAGGGTATAACACTAGCGCCATTTCAGCTTCAAATGTAGTTAAACCCATTGAGTTATGTATCACAAATAAGCATTTTAACCCAAAATCAGGATCCAACACAACCTTGACTTTCTTATCTGGATTCATAACAGTTAACAAGATTTTTCCAACTTCGTTCAAGTCATGTACTTCTGTTATCTTCAATGCTTCATCCCTTATTCTATCAACAGAACAAATTTAAGGGTAACTCAAACCTACATACTGTTTTTTCTCCTTTGATTAACTCTATTAGAGACGTGTGCTGTCATAATAAATACAACAAAGCAAAAACTAATTAAATCCAAACTCAAGCTTTTTCAAAAACAAAATAGGAAATAAACACAAAATGACAGCAAAAAGAACTTCAATGAACATACAAAACGTTCCTAACCAGTTCATTAGTTTCTATAATCTAGGGTTTGTAACATTAATTAAATTAACACAAATTCAAATAATTTCTTATAAGTTCTTACATTTATTGATTAAGTAATAGATATATTGTGTGAAACTAGTATGACATATGAATATACCCAACAAACTGATCTTTCACTTGCTGTCTTTAAGTGTTATTAGCTAACGCTGTGATTCAAACTCTAATTCAAGCTCCAAGAATGTCAGCAACACTTGTTTAATGGTTAACTATTAACCGTATTTGAGAAAAGAGGAATAGAAATAGGTGGGAGTGTCTGATATGCATGCAAGCTTTCTCTCGATGAAGAAACATATTGGTGAATGGCTGTAATAAAGTTTTTTTATGCGCCCAAGTGAAACGTCGTCGTTCAATCCTTTTTTTCTGAAATGACATCATTTTACATAAATGAAACAACATTGTTTTGCAAAGATGAAACGACACGTCATCTAATGAAATGATGTTGTCGTTTGGTAAATGGCTGACATGTCATTTTTTCCTACAACTTCTTCTATCTTAAAAGACCATATTACTCTTATGACGTCAGCACTTGTAAATGGGAGTTGACGGAATGGTGGTTGGGTTATATATTTTGTCATCTAAGGGCAGATGACTGATACACCCTCAAATGTTTTTAGTATTTTTTATAGCAGAGCAAACAAAGGGTGTACGTATGATAATTTCCCTAGTTTTTTATCTTGTTTTCATATAATTTTAGTGTTATATGAATAATTATCTTGGCCCTGATTGAACTAAATAAACAACCAAACTTATACTTCGATGTCTTTAGTAGAGGATTTAAAGGGATTATGTGAATTATTATCGCTAATATTCTTAATCTCTTGAAGAAAGTTTTAACATGAGAATTTTTTGCTTAACACTTTCTTTGAATGAGCAAATATTTCAATTGTCTGTATCCAAAAGTTGCATGCAACCTAGTTATTCGAAAAGTACTTTGAATTCTTTGCTTTCCTATTGCCCACTTTCTGTAAGAAGCCCAAGCATACCTGCAAAATGAGGGAGTAACCGGGGATAATTATCTTATTTTGCTAAATAGTTTGTACAAGTATTTTCTTATCTTGAGGAAGTGTCACAGTTTCCAATAAGTGCCTCGGGCCTGTTTGTCACTAGTTCTAGAAAATATGTTGGTGGTATGTACTTATGGGGA
Organism: Citrus sinensis; assembly: GCF_022201045.2. Taxonomy (NCBI): domain Eukaryota; kingdom Viridiplantae; phylum Streptophyta; class Magnoliopsida; order Sapindales; family Rutaceae; genus Citrus; species Citrus sinensis. The sequence goes on from NC_068563.1 coordinate 21,178,119, forward strand.
ATGACAAATGTAGAGAATTACAATAATAGTGGCGGAATTTTATTGTGTAAAGTATTGTGTTTACAACTCTGTATATAGGAAGAAAATAATAGTAATAGGTAAATTGCAAAAAATAATGTGTACTTCAAGGCATATTACAAATATCACTTTTCTTAAGACATTATTTGCCCCCGTCAGTTGAGTGATACACATGGATTAAGCAAATGCGCCTCCAGGATACAATGAAGCACATGTTTGTTTGCTTGCGTTGTGTATCGACGAAAGCAAACTAGAATACTCTTGAATATTGCAAGCCTGCGAAGAAACAATATTTTGTTCCTGTAGAAAATAGTATATTGGATTTTTTAATGCACAAAAATAAGAGTTTTATGTTGAAATTCGTTCTAGAAAAGAGGGTCAAGAAAAGAGTGGTGTAGGATCATTATTTTCATGTCTAAATGGCTTAAACATGACCTCTATTTATAAAAATATTTGTGCATTTTCATTTGGATTGTCATCTTTCATGATACCCCTCCATTCATGGCCATTGGATCGAGATTTAATTTTAATCAATGGTCCAAATTGAACCATCACCATTTCAAATGAAATGTCACCATGAAATGATGCATCTCCAAGTAAACTGTCACCATGAAAAGTTATATCCCTAAGTGAGAAGATACTTTTCTATAAGGCACAATTAATTAAACATATATTTACAATAAGACACCATTTATTTTTAAAAAATTTCCAACAATACCCCACCATTTTCAAAATAAATGAAGTTTGAAAAATTATCTTACACATGCTTGGAAAACTTATATATGGATGAAGGAATGTGTCTTTTGGACTTGAACCTTCACTTAGCGACAACACATCAAAGTTAATCAAGCTGGCATGGTAGATAAGCTTTGAACCAGTGACCTTATTCGACTAACCAAACATATCTCACACATAAGTTTTCAAATTCTCAAGTATTCGTTAACCGACACGTGAATTGGCCCTGTCTCTATATCTTATTTTCATAAGCGCTTTAGTAACCAGTCTAGTTACATAGGAAGCGGTACCACCTCCTGCACTCACATAGGTAGACTTATTTAGAATATCCCTATAACTAAAACATTTATAAATCTATTAAAAGCTAAGTAGCTTAACATTTCTCATATGTTTCAGGTATCAAGATGACCTTTGGGATGCATCTTCAAATATTTTTGTGCTTATTATCACAACATATGTACTTTTGCTCATTGAACCGAAGATCTTGATATTTCAAGTGTTGGGTTAAGTTTCCATCATTAGTGATAAGATGATGCTGGCTTTAGTCTCATCCCCTTAGAAGTTTTTAATATAATATCCCTTGCAAGACCTTTAGTTAAGGGGTCTGCCAAATTTTGGCATAATTTCACCAAGTCAATTGTGATTACTCCATTTGTAAACAATTGTCTCACATAACTATGCCTTAGACCAAAATGCCTAAACTTTCCATTATAAATTCGACTGTATGCCCTTGACAAAGTTGCTTTACTATCACAATGAATGGACACATGAGGCATTAATTTGAGGCAAATAAGAATTTCTATAAGTAAATTCCTTAACCATTCAGCTTCCTTGCAACATGAAACCAAAGCTATAAATTCTGCAGCCATGGTGGAGGCTACTATACACGTTTGCTTCTTTGAGCCCCATGAAATAGCTCCTCCACCAAGATTAAAAATCCACTTGTGGATGTATGATCATCTTGATCAATAATCCAAATAGCATCTGAAGATCCTTCCAAAACTGAAGGATATCTAGTGTAATATATACCATAATCCATTGTATTTTTAAATATTTTAGAATTTCGTACACTACTTACCAGTGTGCTTGGCTTGGATTACTAGTATATCTACTCAGATTTCCAATAGCAAAAGCAATGTCAGGCCTAGTACAAGTTATCATATACATAAGACACCCAATAACACGTGCATATTCTAATTGGGATACTGCTCTGCTAGCGTTAGAGTACAATTTTATTTTTGAATCAAAAGATGTTGACATACGATTACAATCATAATAATTGAATTTCTTTAAAATTTTCTCAATTTAATGTGCTTGGGTCAATATTATGCCATTCTCATTTTTGATAATTTTAATCCCCAAAATAACATTAGCAAGCCCTATGTCTTTCTTATCAAAATTAGATGACAATAATGATTTAGTGAGTTTAATGCTCTCACTATCAATATAAAAAATTAACATGCCATCTAAATATAAACAAATAATCACACATTTATTTCTATTGAATGTGCTCTATACACATTTATCATATTCATGAATATTAAATCCATTTGAAACAATCACTTTGTCAAACTTTTTATAGCACTACTTTGGAGCTTGTTTGAGACCATATAAAGACTTGATTAGTTTACAAACTTTATGTTCTTATCCTAGCATAACAAACCCTTCTGGTTTTTTCATGTAAATTTTCTCATCTAATTCTCCTTTTAAGAAAAGTTGTTTTTACATTCATTTAATGGAATTCAAAATGGTAAATTGAAGCCAAAGTAATCAAGACTCTAATAGTAGCAATTCTCGCAACATGTGCATAAGTATCGAAATAATCAAGACCTTCTTTTGTGTAAAGCCTTTAGCTACTAATTTTGCATTAAATCTTTCAATTGTTCCATCAACTTTCTTCTTCTTTTTTAAAATTCATTTACAACCTATAGGATTAGAGCCATGTGGTAAATCAACTAATTTTCAAGTCTTATTACTCATAATAGAGTCCATTTCATCATTAATAGCCTCTTTCCAAAAGGCAACATCTTGAGACTTCATTACCACTTCATAGATGAGTGGATTAGACTCCATAGTAGGTGTGATCATGATCTGTTTAGATTGTGAGTCTCTTATCCCTTAAACTAAATAGACTATAAAATCTTGTCCAAAGCATTTTATAGTCTTTATTCTTTTACTTCTTCTCAATTGATTTTGCTCATTATTAACAGTTCGTTTAATATTAATAGCTCCAACATGTTTAATTGAAAACATATAAGGTTTGTTATCATCAAATTCAATATTATAGGATTATTTATTTCAACAATCTCTCCTTTTTTTTATGATGACAAACTTTGCATGTAAGAAGAGATAAGAAATATGTTAGCTCCCCCTAAATATAAGCTCCCTTTAAATGTAAGCTCCCCTTGTTTTCAAAATTTTAAAAAATAATAATAATTTAAAATATACACACAAACACAATATGCAAACTTTTCGCTCTTCATCATCAAAAACGAAAGTAAATGGTGACCATAAAATAAAGACTTATCATTCCCTTGCAAGTGAAAATTTCGGCAGAACCTCCCCCTAACATCAAACATCTCCTAAAAAATCATTAGCAATAATTATACCTAAGAAATCAAAACACCTACAACCAAGCCAAGATCATAGTAAAATCAATTCCAAAATAACCATAATAATCCACACATACATCACAAGCATTCAAAAATTATCCATCACACATAAAACATATAATGTGAGAATTTTGTGGAAAATCAAAACACAAAAACAAATAAGAAACTACTGCTGAGGAGGAGATGAAGATAAGGAGGGTGGAATCTCAAGAGTTGTGAAGATACGCAGTTAACCATCCAGAATGTGCTGCTGCTGATCAAGAATCTGCTACTACTGAAGCTGAAATGTAACAAACCGGGCTTGAAGTTGCTGATGCTGCTCGGAAAGACTTTGAACATCTCCAACTAATTTCTGCATGAGGTCATACAAAGCTGGTGGATCCTTTGGAGCTGGGGGCTGTTCAATATCTATATCATGCTCCTCATAATCGGATTTTGTTGGAGGTTGTGATACAGATCCTTGATGTGGAGGTGGAGATCTAGCTCCTAGCCTAAAATCAGGTGGCTGATTGATAACTCTATGAAATGAGAGTTATCATGACACTTTTAGACTTAAATCAAGATTACTTTGAGAGTAAATGACATGTTTTTATTGCATTTTAGTTTTATTTTACATGAATAAATATTTTGGTTTATTTTTAATAAATTGCGTTGTTTTAAAACAATTTTGTGTGCTTAGATTGTGTGCATAATTGTAAGTAATTGGAAGCTCAAATTTCAAGGAATAAATGTTGCTGCAATAGGCTTACAAAAGATGAAAAAGAACTTGGCTATAGAATAATTGAAACAAATCTGAAACAATGCAGTTACTGTAGCATCGTTGCTGCAACCTTCGTTGCAGCAATCCTGGAACAGTGACAGAGAAAATTTTACAGAATATTACGATCGACAGTTTTTTAATCTAGAAGATACACGACCTAGGCTTTCGTTTACCCTAATTTTCAACTATAAAAGGAGCACACATTATAAGGAAAAGGGGGAGACGTCATCCAAAGAAAAAACCACAAAGAAACACAAGAAAAACAAAATTTAAGAGAGTGATTGAGGGCAACACAAGAGGAGAATTTACAGAAATCAATTGAAAACTCAGTCCTTCTTATTCTTCTCTTGTTTTCTTGTTTTCTTGTTTACTTTTTAGTCTTGAGGATGTGTTTGATGGCTGAAACTTTGTTCTTTATTTTTCTTTTGCAAACCATGAATTAAATTTATTTGTGGTTGAGTGATAAACAATCTTGATGGCTTATTGACTGAATATATGTGTTGCTGCATGTTTGCTATAGCATTTTATTTTGATAGTATTATTTCTATTCATTATTTCGGTTGATCACCCATTTAATGATACTAGCTAAGAAAGAGCCACAAAAGGGCCTATCTTAATAGAACATATTAGAGCAATACTTAGTTTTAGATTGGGTTTCCTAGATTGAGTTCAACTTGAGTCCAAAAGGGTCATGCTTAATCTAAAATTAGTGATGAACTAGATATAGGGATTCACCTTGTAGGATAAATAGAACCTAAACGTGTGATACTATATCTTATGTTGGCATAACAACTTATCACTGTTACGTTGCATATAGATATAAGATATCCAACATTCGACAGCTGAGGACACATAAGGATTCTGCCCAATGCTGTAGCAGATGTTGTAAGTACCGAGCCAAACATTAGGAAAATAGTTAAAATCATTAAAAAAGTTTATTCACTCAACTACTCTATATTCCCATTGGTTTTATCTTTGAGTTTGACGTGATAATTTACTTTGTTGCATTTTATTAATTATGTTTTTATTTTAATTAGTATATTAGTTTCATTAATTATTTTATTTTAATTTAAAACAAAATCTGCACTGTTAAGATTGCTATAGCAAGTCTGATAACATCAATTCTTGCAGAGACGATCTTGAATACTCATCATTATATTACTTGTTGTGCACGCTTGTACATTGACACCAATAGCATTTGAATTTATATCCAATACTAATCAAGAGGATAAATATCGTTAAGCATGCAATCATTTTCCAGAGCTACAAAGGTGCCTTGGTTTTTAGACGTCTGTGTCTTAATCTACTCCCTATTCTTCCAATAAAATCCTATACCCATTATAGCTTCATCACCGATCCTCTTGGTCTCCACATAAATCGAATTTCGAAGGGGTACTCAGAAATGTCGTAGTATCTTAGAAATAATATTACCATATGGAAGCAACCAATTATTAACTCCAGGAGTGCTAACATATGCCTCAAAATAACATAACCTAAGTTAATAAGTCGCCTCTCAAGAAGACTATCTAGTAGCCCGACATCCAACCTTATCACTTCATCTGAATGTCCCTTCTTAGGACTGAAAATATGATGTAGAATAGTGTGAAGAATCCTAACTTGCAAAGGTAACAGTTGTAACCGAAATCAGAGAGCACAAATATCATTTATAAGGTCTCGATGCTTATAGATATTTCTAACACCACGATGATGAACAAAATCGGCAAATGAGAAGACTTTTTTAGATGTACAAATTTGGTGGCCATAATTCGGAGTTCTTAGAATGTTGTTCAGATCCTCAACATTGAATTTTATGGGGACACCTCCTACATAGGTGATTTCCTATTTAGTCTATTTGCAGAAATTTCCATATTTGAGTAAAAGACACGAACTAGATTAGGATAAATTCATTCGTCAATATCTAATGCTGACTCCCAAGGTGATTAGTATTAAACATTGTTTAATTATCAAGCGATAATATGTTATTTTATGCTTATGTTATAATTTATATTTGTGTTTATGTAATATATTATGAATTATTAATTATGTTTTAAATATATTTAATTTTGTGTATTTTTATGTGTTTATTAGGAAAAATATTAATTTCACCTACTTCGAGGCTCCAAACAGATAAACGGAGGTCAAATTTGGATTCCGGGGGTCCGAAAACCTTAAGATCAGTCAAGATCGGCTTAAAATTGGGCTTGTGTAAAAAAAATTGACTTTTTCTGTTGACCGAGCACTGATTGGATGATGAAATGAGCTTACAATAGATATGAGTGCATGGGATAGTTGGCAATCTTGACCAAATCTCAACCGTTCATGATTCAATGGCCATGATTTTGCCACGTGGCAATGATTGGTGAAGCAAGTTGGAGGATCCGAATCTTTGTATTCGGGTCGACCCGATCCACCCATTAACCCGCCAAATCTCAACCGTTCTTTGGGCAAATCGGACGAGTCAAATGATGCCATGTGTGATGTTGACTTTTGAAGTTTGACAGCCATTGGATCTTGATCTAAGGGTTGTGAGGAGCACATGCATGAAACCTATGATGAACCGCAAAGTACTGGATTATGAATTTATTTTTCTATAAATAGAGCCTCATTTTTATGTTTTAATCATCTCTCTACAACTCTCTTCTCCTCAAATTCTCTCCATCTCCTTGAAATCTTGATTTCCAGGTGTGTTTTTAATATTTTGTATAATTATTTTCATTAATAAAATTAGTTTTATTTCCAATTTTAGTTGTTTTTATTTCTTTTAATTATAAGTAATTCAATTTTACTAGTTCTTTTTATTTTAATTATGCTTAACTAAATAATATTAGTTAGGGGAAGGTGAAACTCTTAAGAAATAAATATGATTTAATCAAATTCTATTTTTTATTTTATAAATTAAATTATTTTCTATTTAATTTTATACATGTTTTATATTTTGAAAATTTGATTTATTGTAGACAAACAAATGAATTTGGCAAAATAAATTCTTAAGATCTTAATATAAGGCATGGTGAAATGGTATTTTGACTTATTGTAGACAAATTAAATTTTGGCACAATAAATACTTAATCCATCATAAATTTAAAGGGAAAATAATAATAATTTTTATAATTAATCTTTTGGGTAATAAATCTAAAACAAATTGGCAAAAAGAATTTATTAAGTTTTATTTATTTCTAAGAGTGGATCCCATAACCCTAACTAGTTCAATTCCATAGTTTCATTTAAATTAAGTTGTTTATATTCAAGTTTTAATTTTAATTTTTAGATAAAATAAAATAAACTAATTAAATCTTTTCTCTGTGGATCGACCTCGAACTCACCGAGTTATAATACAACAAGACACTCATATACTTGGGAGTTAAAATTTACTTTTAAGTTGTGTCAAGTTTTTGGCGCCGTTGCCGGGGAAAAGTTTTTTTTTTTTGGTTTGTTTTTCTGTATTTTATTTTTCTCTTATATGTAAAATTTCGTTTGCCCCCTTTTCCTTTTCTTAAATTCTCTTTTGTCCCCATATCTTTCATAATTCTTGTTTCACCCCAACAATTTCCGTTTCTAGCCCAATCTTCTGGTAATTATGTTCGGACCCCGACATCTTTCAACTGTTTCACTTTCATCCCAAATTGCTAATTCTAAACTTCTAAAAATTACAGTTTCACCATAAAATTAAAAATAATTTGCAATAAAATCCCTAGACGAAATTCCTCAAAATAATCAAGACTTGAATATACTTTGGACATATTTTGGACTTATGTTGGACATAACTAACTTTAACTACTAACTCTAATTACTAACTCTTAACTTACTAACTGTTAACTCCTAACTTTTATTTAATTTCAGTTATTTAATTTTCTGCATTTATTTAATTTCGTATTTATTTATTTTTGCTTTATTGGTGGGTTTAACCACCAAACTAACTACTAACTCTTAACTTTTATTTTCAGTTATTTAATTTTTAGAATTTATTTAATTTTGTATTTTTTTTATTGGTGGGTTCAACCACCATTTTTTTCTTTTTCTTTTTTTTCTTTTGCAGTTATTTTTTTACTTAATTTATTGTTAATTGGTGGGTTCAACCACCAAAATTGATTTAATTTTCTTTTGTACACTTATATTATTTGCTTTTTTATTTTTTTATTTTATTTTGTTATCAATTTGTGTAAATATTATCTTTATAACATAACCATTGCATGAGACGTTGGTCTCGATCTTCAAGTGGCAGGTTAATTTGTAGATCTCAATCTCCACCACCAATCATGGATGAGAATCAAGGCGAAAACGTTTTGGGCGAACTTAACCCTCAAATTGACCAGGGAGACAACCAATCTCAACATGGGCATGATCAGAATCAACCAAGAACTCTGAGAGACTACATGAATCCAACCAGAACCGGAGCACCGTCGTGTATAGTATTTCCTCCATAAGCATCTAGATTCAACTTTAAACAAGGTATTATCCAACTTTTACCAACATTTCATGGTTTAGAATCTGAGAATCCGTACTTGCATCTAAGAGATTTTGAGGAAGTTTGTAATACATACACAGACCAAAATTGTAGCATGAACATAATTAGATTAAAGCTTTTTCCTTTTTCATTAAAAGATAAAGCTAAAACTTGGCTACAAAACCTTAGATCTGGATCAGTAAGAACTTGGAATAACATGCAAGAACAGTTTTTGAAAAAATTATTTCCACCTCATAGAACAAATTCTTTTAAAAGGCAAATCACTTCTTTCACTCAAAAAAATGGAGAAACATTATACCAATGTTGGGATAGGTTTAAAGAGTTGCTTAACATATGCCCACATCATGGTTTTGAAACTTGGCGATTGGTCACTTACTTCTATGAGGGCTTAATACCCCAAAGTAGACAGGTTGTTGAAATGATGTGTAATGGTGAATTTAGGGATAAAAATCCTGAAGATGCACTAGATTACCTTGACCAATTAGCTGAAAATGCACAACATTGGGATACTGTTGGAACTTTTGAATTGACAAATAAGCAACAATCATCTCCATCTAGTGGAGGAATCCATAACCTTAGGGAAGATCATGATTTACAAGTAAAATTTGCATCCCTAGTTAGGAAAGTTGAAGCTTTGGAGCATAAAGAGAGTGATCAAGTAAAATCTATTCAAGAAATTGCATGTAACATATGTAATTCGAATGATCATTTCACTCAAGAGTGTCCCACTTTGCCTGCACTTAAAGAATGTCTAAATGATCAAGCTAATGTCATTAACACTTTCAATAAACCAAACCCATATTCACAGACTTATAATCCTGGTTGGAGAAATCATCTGAATTTCTGTTGGAGGAATAATAATAATGCACAATCTTCACAAGCACCACCTCCACAAAATTTTCAAAATCCTCAACCTTATGCACCATATGTTCCACCACCCTGGAAAAATCTAGAAGACACAATGCATTCATTCATCAGAAAGCAAGATGCTATTAACAATCAAAATGCACAAACTTTTTCTGATTTGAAAGATACTCTTGCTAAAATTGCTTCTGCACTCACCATTCAAGAAAAAGGAAAATTTCCAGCCCAACCACAACCAAATCCTAAAATTCAACAAAATCCACCCACAGACCAAGTCAAGTCAGTTATAACTCTTCGTAGTGGTAAGGTTGTTGATAGACCTATGCCTGAACCTTATGAAAATGATGAAAATTCAAAGGGTAAGGAAGAACTGAATGAACTTACACCTAGTGAAGAAATAACTAGTGTTCCACCTGAACCACCATTTCCGCATGCATTGAATAAACCAAAGAAATCAAACCACTCTTCTGAAATTTATGAAATCTTTAAGCAAGTGAAAGTTAACATTCCTCTATTAGATGCAATCAAGCAGATTCCTTCATATGCCAAATTTTTAAAAGACTTGTGCACTGTTAAGAGGAAACTGAAGGTAAGAAAGAGTGCTTTCATGGCCGAACAGGTAAGTACAATTCTGTCTACTAATAATAAGTTGAAATATAAAGATCCTGGTTGTCCTACCATTTCTTGTATTATTGGTAACCACATAATTGAGCATGCTTTACTAGATCTTGGTGCTAGTGTTAATTTGCTTCCATATTCAATTTATCTTCAACTTAATCTTGGTGAGTTAAAATCAACTTCAACTACACTTTTGCTTGCCGATAGATCAGTTAAAGTACCAAAAAGAATAGTGGACGATGTTTTAGTACAAGTTGATAAATTTATTTATCCTGTGGATTTTATTGTCTTGGAAACTGAACCTATTGTGAATAATTACAAACCAATTCCTGTAATTTTAGGTCGACCAATTTTAGCAACTGTTAATGCTTTGATTAATTGTTTAATCAATTGGGAATATGACTTTGGAATTGAATGTTTTCAACATGTGCAGGCAACCTAATGATGAAAATGAGAATGAAGATGATACTGATGAACAAAAGGAATTGTTTGAATCTTGTATCAAGGAAAATATTCAAAAAGGGGATTTTTCTGAACTTTCTAATGTTTGTTTAGTTAATTCAATTGAGTCAAATAAGCAATTTGAACTTGATATTTCTAATATAAATTTGTTGCTTGATTCTGTGCAGACTTAACAAAATTATTATGACGAGCCAAAATTTGAGGAGCTTGGAAGTATTGAAAAGACAGAACAACAAAAAGCGCCTAAAATGGAATTGAAACCTTTGTCTGAAGGATTGAAATATGCTTTTCTTGGAGAAGAACAAACTTATCCTGTTGTGATTTCTTCTACTTTAACAAGCAACCAAGAAGGTAAGTTACTTACTGGTCTTAAAAAGCATAAAAATGCAATAGGATGGACTTTAAATGACATTAAAGGCATTAATCCCTTAATCTGCACACATAGAATTAATTTGGAAGAAAATGCTAAAATATGCCAACAACCTCAAAGAAGATTAAACCCACACATGAAAGAGGTAGTCAAAACAGAAGTCCTTAAATTACTTGATATGGGAATTATCTACCCTATTTCTGATAGTAAGTGGGTAAGTCCTACACAAGTAGTGCCTAAAAAATCTGGAATCACTGTTGTTAAAAATGAAAAAGGTGAATTAATTCCAACACGATTACATCTAGTTGGCGCATGTGCATTGATTATAGAAAATTAAATGAAGCCACTAGAAAAGATCATTTTCCATTACCATTCCTTGACCAAATCTTAGAAAGAGTAGCAGGACATCCCTACTACTATTTTTTAGATGGATATTCAGGTTATTATCAAATTCCTATAGCACTTGAGGACCAAGAAAAGACCACATTCACATGTCCTTTTGGAACATTTGCATTTAAAAGAATGCCATTCGGGCTTTGTAATGCTCCTGCAACATTTCAAAGATGTATGTCAAGCATTTTTTGTGATATGGTTGAACATTGTTTAGAGGTCTTTATGGATGATTTGACTGTGTTTGGGAATTCTTTTGATGATTGCCTTGATAATTTGGAGAAAGTTTTAAAAAGATGTATTGAAAAAGAACTCGTGTTGAATTGGAAAAAATGTCACTACATGGTTGCTTCTGAAATTGTTTTGGGTCATGTTGTTTCTATTAAAGGAATTGAAGTTGACAAAGCAAAAATCGAAGTCATATCTAAATTGCCACAACCAAAAACAGTTAGAGATGTGCGATCCTTTTTAGGACATGCAGGATTTTATAGGAGGTTTATAAAAAACTTTAATGCCATATCTAAACCACTTTGTAACCTCTTATTAAAAGATTCACCGTTTGAATGGAATGATGATTGCCAAAAATCTTTTGAAAAAATAATTTGTCTTTTAACATCTGCACCTATTATGCAATCTCCTTATTGGTCTTTGCCATTTGAATTAATGTGTGATATAAGTGATTTTGCTGTTGGTGCTGTTTTAGGACAAAGAAGAGATGGTAAGCCTATTGTGATTTATTATGCGAGTAAGACTTTGGATAGTGCTCAAATGAATTATTCTACAACTGAAAAAGAATTACTTGCTGTGGTATTTGCATTAAACAAATTCCGTTCATATTTGCTTGGCTCTAAATCTGTTGTGTTTACTGACCATGCTGCTGTGAGATATTTGATGAGTAAACAGGATGCCAAACCGAGACTAATTCGTTGGATTTTGTTACTACAAGAATTTGACCTTACCATCAAAGATAAAATGGGTGCTGAAAATGTTGTTGTTGATCATCTATGAAGACTCACATCCGAATTCTGCAATGATATAAAACCCATAAATGATTCTTTCCCTGATGAATTTTTATTTTCTGTTACTTCAATGCCATGGTATGCTAATATTGTTAATTTTCTTGTTACAGGTAAAATACATTTGCAGTGGAATGCTCAAGAGAAGAAGAAATTTTTTGTTGAAGTAAAGAAATTTTATTGGGATGACCCTTATTTGTTCAAATATTGCCCAGATCAAATTTTTCGGCGATGTATTCCTGATAATGAGGTAAGTAGTGTCATTAATTTTTGTCATTCTGAAGCATGTGGTGGTCATTTTTCTTCAAGAAAAACTACTGCTAAAATTTTACAGTGTGGATTTTATTGGCCTACCATGTTTAAAGACACATATGAATTCTGTAAAAGTTGTGAAAAATGTCAAAAATTGGGATCAATTACAGAAAGAAACATGATGCCCTTAAATCCCATACTTGAAATTGAAATATTTAACTATTGGGGAATTGATTTCATGGGTCCATTTCCATCATCTTTTGGATTTGTGTATATATTAGTTGCAGTTGATTATGTCTCAAAATGGATTGAAGCAATTTCTTGTCGAAATAATGATAGTAAAACTGTGATTAAATTTTTAAGAGAAAACATTTTAAGTCGATTTGGAATCCCTCGAGCCATTATCAGTGATGGAGGTAAGCATTTTTGTAATAAGTCATTTGAGTCTTTAATGAAGAAATATAGAATTACACATAAAATTGCTACCCCTTATCATCCTCAAACAAATGATCAAGTTGAATTAGCAAATAGGGAGATAAAATAAATTTTGGAAAAAACGGTTAACCCAAACCGAAAAGATTGGTCTCTTAGACTTAATGATGCACTTTGGGCTTACCACACTGCATTTAAAACATCATTAGGAATGTCACCCTATCGGTTAATTTATGGTAAACCTTGTCATTTACATGTTGAACTTGAACATAAATCACTTTGGGCTATTAAAGCTTTTAATTTAAATTTGGATGATGCTGGTAATGTGCGAAAATTGCAATTGAATGAACTTGAGGAATTAAAGAACGATGCATATGAAAATTCAAGAATTATTAAGGCAAGAACAAAAGCATTTCATGATAAAAGAATTTTTCAAAAAATATTTGAGATTGGTCAAAAAGTGTTGCTTTATAATTCTCGTCTTTATTTATTTCCAGGAAAGTTAAAGTCAAAATGGAGTGGCCCATTTGTTGTAAAAAATATATATTCATATGGGGCCATAGAAATTGAGAATCCAAAGAACGGTGTCACATTTAAAGTTAATGGTCAAAGATTAAAACCATATCTGGAACATCACCCACGTGACAAGGACACTGAAATTAATTTGGGTGACCCACCAGTTCTTGATTAAGTCTTTAATGATTTATTTTATTTTTTTTGTTTTGTTTTACTATTATTTTACCGTTTCATTGTTTGATTTTTTTTTCTCTAGATTGATGCACTGTACATAGTTTTTTTTAACATTGTTTTTCTTGTGTAAGCGTGTTTGTTTGACAGTTGTACATTCTCTCATCAATTTTCATTTTACATCATGAGCACCTCAATGAGAAAATTCTTGTTCGCACATCTTAAAAGATTTCTGCGTATAAAATTTCACTTAATAGGCCTGATACAAAGCTGTAAATCACATCCACTTTGGGATCTACAACCACCAGAATTCGTGTCCTATGTTGAGGATCTAGAAGGACAACTCAGAACAGTAGAGAGTGGCATATATGAATTTCAAATGGAGCTTGAGGTTAACTCAATGAGAGGATGAATGTAAGTTCATTTTCCTTTTATATTGTGTCCTTCTTTTTGCTCACTTTCACGCTTGATTTGATTTTGCAGATTTGATTTTGGTGTGTTTTGATTTATTTTCCCGTATAAATGGCGGATAACGGTACTCCGTGACTTCTTAAGTCGGTATCTTCAGTTTCCCACAATAACTGAAACCCCAAAATCAAACATGGAAAAAATACAACATAAACTCCATAAGCATTTTCCCTCTCTCCCTCAGAATGCCCTCAGGAAATTTACAAAGCTCGTTGTGAACGACTGCGTTTGTTAATGATCAATGGCATTCCTTCTGACATTCGTTGGTTAATTGAAGCAAAGGTCCGATTAGCAGGTGAGTTTTCTAGTCCATTTGTTTCTTACATGCCTAGTTTTGGTAAAAGTACGTTTGCTAAGAAAAGGAGAGCTAACCAACTTGGCTCAAAATGTCATAACTGTGTAAGACTTGGTTGCAAACGACCGGATTGTAAATCTTTAGGAATGGTTTCTGATACTCGTGAAGATAAAATTAAATTTGTTAAAGATGGCATGAGTAAAGAATCGTTGGATGATATCTTACGATCTCTTGAGACGCATCGAAACGGATTTGTGCAACGTGAGATTTACAATTTGTGGATATTATTCCAAAAACAAAGTGCACAGTTAAGTCTTGGGAATCTGACTCAAAAAGACCCTGTTTGCCAGTTTATAAGAAAACTGGATGGGAAGCCGATCCTCGACCCATAGAGGGCGTTCAAGCCGTTACTGGACGTAAAACCAGCGGAAGATGTGAGCCACAATCACAACTACCAGTAAATATCCATTCACTTCACTATTATTTTACTTTACTGTTATTTTATCATTTGCATTATTGCATTTAGCGGTGTAATTTTGTATTTAATAAATTTTTTTTTTACTGTTTGTTTTTTTAATCATTATTTTCTTTTTACTGTTTGTTTTTGAATTATTGAGCCACGAGCTTTACTCGTCATTTGACAAATATTGCCAACCCATTTACAGCTGTTTCTCGTTATTTATGTCACCAAGATCTTTAAATATGAGCTCATTTTTCAAACACTCACAACTTGTTTTTGAAAAATTAGTCCAATGGCAGCATTTTCGAGTAAACAATTCAAAAACATTTGTGTGCTTTCTGGGTTTCACTATGGAAAGTACAAAGAGTTCGTTTAGGCAGCTGTAGATGTTGGTCGTGTCATAGCAGAGAGGAAACTGCATCTTGTATATGGAGGAGGTGAACGAGGGTTATCAAGACTTGTCTCAGAAGTTGTTTTTACCAGAGGAAGCCAAGTACTCGGCATTATCCCAAAACCCATGAAACCGCTAGTGTGCATGTCTGGCCCACCAATTGGAGAAGAATTAGTGGTATCAAGTATGCTAGAGAGAATATCTGAAATGATGAATCATGCTGATGCTTTTATTTTCTTGCCAGGAGATCTTGCAACTTTTAAGGCACTAATTACATTTGCATCTTGGGCCCACTTGAACATTCATCAAAAATCAATCAGTTTGTTAAATGTTAATAATTTTTATGACGGCTTGCTAACTTTTATTAACCATGCAATAAAGAATCATTTTGTTCCACATTCTGTAAAAAAAAACTCTTTATCTCTGCTTCTACTGCTAATGAGTTACTTGATCTTTTACAAGCTTATACACCAAAGCCAGATCCACAGACTGTTGCACTGAATTGGTCGACTAATGATGGTAACGGTAATAGTAGCAGTAATAAGAAGTGCAATTTAGATTTAACTCTCTGTTTGTAAATATTTTCTGCTGTAGTGTTCATGTGATGTCTTCCACACTCTTTCTCTTTCCTTTTAAAACATTGAGGACAATGTCTTTTTCAGGTTGGGGGGAGGGAATAGTTGATAATTGTGGAATGTCTTAGTCGTGGTTATGTGTTTACAAAGCTTAAAAGCTTGACACAACTTGAAAGTAAATTTTAACTCCCAAGTATAAGAGTGTCTTGTTGTATTATAACTCGGTGAGTCCGAGGTCGATCCACAGAGAAAAGATTTAATTAGTTTATTTTATTTTATCTAAAAATTGAAATTAAAACTTCAATATAAACAACTTAATTTAAATGAAACTATGAAATTGAACTAGTTAGGGTTATGGATCCACTCTTAGAAATAAATAAAACTTAATAAATTCTTTTTGCCAATTGTTTTAGATTTATTACCCAAAAGATTAATTATACAAATTATTATTATTTTCCCTTTAATTTTATGATGGATTAAGTATTTATTGTGCCAAAATTTAATTTGTCTACAATAAGTCAAAATACCATTTCACCATGCCTTATATTAAGATCTTATGAATTTATTGTGCCAAATTCATTTGTTTGTCTACAATAAATCAAAATTTCAAAATATAAAACATGTATAAAATTAAATAGAAAATAATTTAATTTATAAAATTAAAAATAGAATTTGATTAAATCATATTTATTTCCTAAGAGTTTCACCTTCCCCTAACTAATATTATTTAGTTAAGCATAATTAAAATAAAAAGAAGTGGTAAAATTGAATTACTTATAATTAAAAGAAATAAAAACAACTAAAATTGGAAATAAAACTAATTTTATTAATGAAAATAATTATACAAAATATTAAAAACACACCTGAAAATCAAGATTACAAGGAGATGGAGAGAATTTGAGAAGAAGAGAGTTGTAGAGAGATGATTAAAACATAAAAATGAGGCTCTATTTATAGAAAAATAAATTCATAATCCAGTGTTTTGCGGTTCATCATAGGCTTCATGCATGTGCTCCTCACAACCCTTAGATCAAGATCCAATGGCTGGTCAAACTTCAAAAGTCAACATCACACATGGCATCATTTGACACGTCCGATTTGCCCAAAGAACGGTTGAGATTTGGCGGGTTAATGGGTGGATTGGGTCGACCCAAATACAAAGATTCGGATCCTCCAACTTGCTTCACCAACCATTGCCACGTGGCACAATCATGGCCATTGAATCATGAACGGTTGAGATTTGGTCAAGATTGCCAGCTATCTCATGCACTCATATCTATTGTAAGCTCATTTCATCATCCAATCAGTGCTCGGTCAACAGAAAAAGTCAATTTTTTTTACACAAGCTCAATTTTAAGCCAATCTTGACTGATCTTAAGGTTTTCGGACCTCCGGAATCCAAATTTGACCTCCGTTTATTTGTTTGGAGCCTCGAAGTACGTGAAATTAATATTTTTCCTAATAAACACATAAAAATACACAAAATTAAATATATTTAAAACATAATTAATAATTCATAATATATTACATAAACACAAATATAAATTATAACATAAGCATAAAATAACATATTATCGCTTGATAATTAAATAATTTTTAATACTAATCACACCCCCCAACCAGCTTATTGCTAGCCCTCTAGTAATTAAAGCGTTATATTAAATTAAGATTTATAAAATTCACATGCAAGTTAATAGTTGTTCATCTATCCTCTAAATTACCAAATAAATGAACTCTCCCAAATTCCTTTACCACATTGATGTTCACTCATTATCCAGAATATCGTCAAACATTCTTTTGTGCTCAAGTAATTAACACAATACTTATGGCGCTTCATTAAAAGAAAAACAACATTTTCGTTCCAAAATTCATTAGAAATTATATCTTTAGGCAATAGATTATTCACACTTTTTTTTTAAATATTACATTTCTAACCCGTGTAGCGAGCTTTAGGTCAGTGACTCCCAGACCAGTTGGTCTTAGGGCACTAGGTGTTGAAACACCCCTACGGACTTAATTACTCGGGTTTCTAATAAACAAACAATATATCTATTACCCATGTAGCGAGCGTTAGACCAGTGACTCCCAGACCAGTTGACCTTAGGGCACTAAATGTTGAAACACCCCTACGAACTTAATTACTCGGGTTTCTAGATATAACAAAATTAAAAACATTTTTTCTTCTTTTTTTTTGATTTTTTTTTTTAGAAATATACACTTTCTACTACCTTAGATACTATTCCTAATAAATCAAAAGAACTAAATGCTATAAAACTTTAACTTACAACCCACTAGTATGTGTCATAGTGTGTGTGTGAAGAATGATTCAATAATACCTGTTAAATGAGTAAACAATTAAATAACTTAATAACCAAGTGGAGAGTTTACAAATTTGAGTAATTCAAAGAAAATGGAACAAAAACAACTTACTATGAATCTTCAAATCAAAATATAATACAACAAGACTATTAGGATGCGTCTCAAAAGTCGTGAATCTTTACACGGCCATCCTAGACAAAAAAAATAATTTTTTTATTTTTTTGTTTTTTTTGTTAAAATTTGATTTAAAAAAATAAAAAAAATTGTTTTTTTGTCTAGGATGGCCGTGTAAAGAGTCACGACTTTTGAGACGCATCCTAATAGTCTTGTTGTATTATATTTTGATTTTGAGATTCATAGTAAGTTGTTTTTGTTCCATTTTCTTTGAATTACTCAAATTTGTGAACTCTCCACTTGGTTATTAAGTTATTTAATTGTTTACTCATTTAACAGGTATTATTGAATCATTCTTCACACACACACTATGACACATACTAGTGGGTTGTAAGTTAAAGTTTTACAGCATTTAGTTCTTTTGATTTATTAGGAATAGTATCTAAGGTAGTAGAAAGTGTATATTTCTATATAAAAAAATCAAAAAAAAGAAGAAAAAATATTTTTAATTTTGTTATATCTAGAAACCCGAGTAATTAAGTCCGTAGGGGTGTTTCAACACCTAGTGCCCTAAGGTCAACTGGTCTGGGAGTCACTGGCCTAACGCTCGCTACATGGGTAATAGATATATTGTTTGTTTATTAGAAACTCGAGTAATTAAGTCTGTAGGGGTGTTTCAACACCTAGTGCCCTAAGACCAACTGGTCTGGGAGTCACTGACCTAAAGCTCGCTACACGGGTTAGAAATGTAATATTTAAAAAAAAATATGTGTGAATAATCTATTGCCTAAAGATATAATTTCTAATGAATTTTGGAACGAAAATGTTGTTTTTCGTTTAATGAAGCCCCATAAGTATTGTGTTAATTACTTGAGCACAAAAGAATGTTTGATGATATTCTGGATAATGAGTGAACATCAATCTGGTAAAGGAATTTGGGAGAGTTCATTTATTTGGTAATTTAGAGGATAGATGAACAACTATTAACTTGCATGTGAATTTTATAAATCTTAATTTAATATAACGCTTTAATTGCTAGAGGGCTAGCAATAAGCTGGTTGGGGAGTGTGATTAGTATTAAAAATTGTTTAATTATCAAGTGATAATATGTTATTTTATGCTTATGTTATAATTTATATTTGTGTTTATGTAATATATTATGAATTATTAATTATGTTTTAAATATATTTAATTTTGTGTATTTTTATGTGTTTATTAGGAAAAATATTAATTTCCCGTACTTCGAGGCTCCAAACAGATAATCGGGGGTCAAATTTGGATTCCGGAGGTCCGAAAACCTTAAGATCAGTCAAGATCGGCTTAAAATTGGGTTTGTGTAAAAAAAATTGACTTTTCCTGTTGACCGAGCACTGATTGGATGATGAAATGAGCTTACAATAAATATGAGTGCATGGGATAGCTGGCAATCTTGACCAAATCTCAACCGTTTATGATTCAATGGCCATGATTGTGCCACGTGGCAATGGTTGGTGAAGCAAGTTGGGGGATCCGAATCTTTGTATTCGGGTCGACCCGATCCACTCATTAACCCGCCAAATCTCAACCGTTCTTTGGGCAAATCGGACGTGTCAAATGATGCCATGTGTGATATTGACTTTTGAAGTTTGACAGCCATTGGATCTTGATCTAAGGGTTGTGAGGAGCACATGCATGAAGCCTATGATGAACCGCAAAGCACTGGATTATGAATTTATTTTTCTATAAATAGAGCCTCATTTTTATGTTTTAATCATCTCTCTACAACTCTCTTCTTCTCAAATTCTCTCAATCTCCTTGTAATCTTGATTTCCAGGTGTGTTTTTAATACTTTGTATAATTATTTTCATTAATAAAATTAGTTTATTTTCCAATTTTAGTTGTTTTTATTTCTTTTAATTATAAGTAATTCAATTTTACCACTTCTTTTTATTTTAATTATGCTTAACTAAATAATATTAGTTAGGGGAAGGTGAAACTCTTAGAAAATAAATATGATTTAATCAAATTCTATTTTTTATTTTATAAATTAAATTATTTTCTATTTAATTTTATACATGTTTTATATTTTGAAATTTTGATTTATTGTAGACAAACAAATGAATTTGGCACAATAAATTCTTAAGATCTTAATATAAGGCATGGTGAAATGGTATTTTGACTTATTGTAGACAAATTAAATTTTGGCACAATAAATACTTAATCCATTATAAAATTAAAGGGAAAATAATAATAATTTGTATAATTAATCTTTTGGGTAATAAATCTAAAACAAATTGGCAAAAAAAATTTATTAAGTTTTATTTATTTCTAAGAGTGAATCCATAACCCTAACTAGTTCAATTCCATAGTTTCATTTAAATTAAGTTGTTTATATTCAAGTTTTAATTTCAATTTTTAGATAAAATAAAATAAACTAATTAAATCTTTTTTCTATGGATCGACCTCGGATTCACCGAGTTATAATACAACAAGACACTCTTATACTTGGGAGTTAAAATTTACTTTTAAGTTGTGTCACAAGGCAGTAACATATCTCTCACACTTTTACCACATACAATCAACTCCGCAAAGTCATCTAAATCCATATAGTAAGAGTCAATTACCTTGCAACCCATAAAGCGGGTTTCGAAGCGTTTGGCTAGAGGAGCTATGGGAAAGTGGATCCTCTCAAATTCCAAAGTCTCCCTTGGTGGTATTGGATTCCTACTGGGGCAGATTTTCTCTTGCGAGTAGCCCTTGAAGATTCAGTCATGGCTGTAACTGTGAAAATTGAGATTTTTAAGGAATGATGAAAATGGAAGAAATTGAACCAATTAAAAGGAGAATGAATGATAAAGGAAGTGATTAAAATGCTCAATTTGGGAAAAAAAGTGACAAGAATCTAGCCAAAATTGAAGAAGAACGTTCGGCTGACTTTAGGGTTTTGATTTGGGATTTTTTTTTTTTTTTGAGGCATGATTTTGAGTTTTGGCTTGATAAAACTATTCTAAAGATGTCTAGAAAGGATTCTGTGGGTTCAATTTAGCAAGAAATTATAGGAAAAATGAAAGATTTTAGAGAGAGCTAGTGAGGGTATTGCAGTTAGAGAGAAAATAGTGAATGAGCAACTGAAAATGGAGAAGAAAACCTAGGAAAAATTTTTATCGCGTCAAAACGGTGAGCCGTTTTCTTCAATCGATGTGCCGATAATTTCAAGAGAGCTCCAAATTCAAATTGTTATCTGTTTTTCACAAACGATAAAAGATTGACAAAGCTACCTCTCTGCTTTTAATCGGTTAACCATTTTTGACAAACGGTTTGTCAATAATTTTCAACAATCATTTTCTCAGTATCTGTATTTAAACGGTAAATTGTTTATAACCAAGCAATTATCTGTTTATTTTAACTATGATTTCACACATTTGATTTTATCTTTGGCATCACTTAATACATTTTCAAACTATTTCATTGAGCCAAAATGTCTTAAAAGCCAATTTAATGCATGATTCATGAATTCGCACAATTTAAACACCCAATTCAACAAGTAATCATATCATGGAAAACAAAATAGACTAGATATCATATAAAGCAATGCCATTGTGCAATGTTTATCATTTCAAGCTCATGCCTAATTTTCGTAAATTGTTCTTCATTAAGGGGTTCGGTGAAGATATCAATATGTTGTTTTTCGGTTATAGCAAAATTTAATGAAATATCCCCTTTTTTAACATGATTTTTAAGAAATGATGTCTAATCTCTATATGTTTGGTTCTTGAATGTTGGATAGGGTTCTTTGATAGGTTTATGGCACTAGTATTGTCATACATGATAGGTATTTTGTCAAGGTAAATGTCATAGTTTCTAAGAGCTTGTTTCATCCATATGGCTTGAGCACAACAACTTCCGACTGCAATATATTCAGCCTTGGTAGTTGATAGTGCAACTAAATTTTGTTTCTTGCTAAGCCAAGAGACTAGAGAGTGACCTAAAAAGTGATATGTTCTACTAGTACTTTTTCTATCAACCTTATATCCAGCAAAGTCGGCATCCGAACAACATGTTAAGTCTATATGTGTTCCCCTATGATATCAAAGACCAAGATCTTGCATATAAGCACACACTAAACATAATATCAGGCCTACCAGCAGTCGAGTAAGGATCCAATCATACCTCAATAAATTTTGACGTCAACTTTCTTACCTTTTTCATCATTGTCAAGCTTAATTGTTGAACTCATTGGAGTTCTTTTTATCTTTCCATCTCCAAGTTCGGACCTCTTGAGTAAATCTTTCATATATTTGGCTTGATTGATGAAAATTCCTTCTTCAGTTTGTTTTATTTAAAGTCCAAGAAAGTACTTCAATTCTCCCAGGATGCTCATCTTAAATTCCTTACTCATACAAGATGAAAATTCCTTCCATAAAAACTTATTAGTGGAACCGAAAATAATATCATCAACATAAATTTGGACAATGAGAATATATTGATTCTTATGCTTAATAAAGAGAGTTGTATCAGCCCTACCCATTGTAAAATCATTATCCAATAAGAAATTTTTAAACCTATCATACCATACTTTATGTGTTTGTCTTAAACTATACAATGCTTTTGTTAACTCATAAACGTGGTCTGAAAATTTCTCATTTTCAAAACCAGAAGGTTGTTTCACATAAACTTCCTCCATAATGTAAACATTTAAAAATGCACTCTTAACATCCATTTGATATAAAATGAAATCCTTATGACATGCAAATGCTAATAGCATCCTAATAGATTCCAATCTAGCTACTGCTGCAAAAGCTTCATCAAAATCAATTCTTTTCTCTTGGTTGTAACTTTGAGCCACTAATCTAGCTTTATTCCTTACAACCACACCGGATTCATCCATTTTATTCCTAAATACTCATTTAGTGCCAATGACGGATTGATGTTCAGGTTTAGGAACTAACTCTCATACATTGTTTCTCTTAAATTGGTTTAACTCCTCTTTTATTGCCATAATCCAAGATTCATCATTTTCTGCATCTGAAAAGGATTTTAATTCAATTTGAAATATGAATGCAGCATATTGATAAGTATTTCTAAATAATGACCTCGTCGTTACTCCTTTTAAAGGATCACTTAAAACTAAATCCTTAAGGTGAGAGGAAATATACCTCCACTCCTTGGGAAGTATTTGAGAAGTACCTTTTTGTTGCTCCATATTTGTTTGTTCTTCTTATTTATCTTCTTGATTTTCATGTGGTGCATCCTCTTATTTATCTTTTAATGATTCTTCTTGTAACTCTTCATATGCATCATCATTAATAACAACTTTCGCCGCAGAGGAGGGGTTAGATTCATCAAACTTAACATGCATTGACACTTGAACAACCATAGTTCTGTTATTATAAACTCTATAAGCTTTGCCTGTATTTGAATAACTAAGAAAGATGCCAACATCAGATTTTAGGTCAAATTTACCAAAGTTATCGTTTGTATTTATTATAAAATATTTGCATCCAAAGAATTTGAAATAACCAATGTTGGGTTTTTTATCTTTCCAAAGCTCATAGGGAGTTTTATTGAGATAAGGTCTAATCAATACATAATTTAAAACATAACCAGCGGTGTTGACGGCTTCAACCCAAAAATACTTAGGTAATGCAAAAAAACTCCATTTTGTTTTGGAGTTCTTGGTAAAGTGAATTGATGCACAATGCCAAAATTATTGCAAAAGGTTTCAAATGCATCATTTTCAAATTCTCCTCCATGATCACTCCTAATGCATGCAATACCATAACCTTTTTTATTTTGAATCTTTTTACAAAACACTTAAAATCATCAAGAGCATCATTCTTATTGGCTAAAAATAATACCTGCATGTATCTAGAAAAATCATCAACAATTATAAAAGCATAATACTAACTACTCAAGCTAGCATATCTAGAAGGTCCAAACAAGTCTATATGAAGTAGTTGAAGTGATTTTGAAGTAGAAACATGATTTTTACATTTAAAAGAAGTTTTGATTTTTTTTTATCAAATTGGCATGCTTCACAAATTTTATCTTTTTGAAAATCAATTTTTGGAAGACCTTTAACCCAATCATTTCTGGAAATCTTTGAAATTAAATCCATACTTGCATGTCCTAGTCTTCTATGTCATAACCAACCATCATCATGCAATGCGGAAAAATATTTATCATGAATAGATGCACATTCTATGTCAATGGTGTAAACATTACCACATTTATTCCCAATAAACAAAATTTTGTTATCACATGCATTCTTAATGACAAACCTAGTTTTATCAAAAATAATTTTATAACCCTTATCACATAATTGACTAATACCAATCAAGATTGTTTCAAATTTTCAACTAAACATATGTTTTCAATGAGAGTTGAGGAAACTTTACCAACATTACCAATTCTGAGAATTTTTCCCTTTGAATTGTCTCCAAAGGAAACATCTCCACCATTTTCAATCATGGTAAAACTTGAGAACCATGTATAATTTTCCGTCTTATGCCTTGAGCACCCACTATCCAAGTACCATTTATTCTTCTTCTACTTTAAACCCTCATCAAGTTCATCATCTCCTATTGTCATAAGTGTTATGTTTGACACTTCTTGCGAATCTTCTTCATCACTTGATTCTTCATTGTTATCATCCCAAGTAGCCACCATGACTTTCTTCTTGAGTTTGTTGAGAAGTGAGCACTCTAATTTTATATGGCCGGGCTTCTTGCTTTCATAGCATATGATTACTTTCTTCGTCTCCTTTTAGTTCTTGAGATTTCTGAATTTTCTTCGCTCACTGGATTTCTTGAAAAACTTCCTGAATTTTCTAGCCACCATAGCCTTGTCTTTATCCTCAAAATCGCTTTCCTCATCACTTTCAGGTTTTGATGCTCTCAAGGCAATGTTTTTCTTCTTTTTATCTTCATCTCCTCTTTCGACTGCCAATTCCTCTTCATGAGAAATAAGAGAGCCAAAAAATCATCAATTAGTAAAGTATTTAAACTTTGGCTTCCTCAATGATGGTTCTCTTAGGTTTTCATTCCATTAGTAATAACTTAATGATTTTCTTTACCTTCTGACTATTTGAAAAGGTCTTATCAAGTGCTCCTAGAGTGTTTACTATATCTGTAAATCTAGTATACATGGAATGGACAATCTCATTTTGTTCCACTTGGAACAACTCATATTGTCTAGTATACCTACTAATTTATTATTCTTTCACTTGGTTTCTACTCTCATAGACAACTTCAAGTTTATTCCAAATTTCATAAGCATTTTCACAACTGGAAACTTTATGGAACTCTTTCTTATCTAAGGCACAAAACAGAGCATTCATAACTTTGGAATTTAAAGAAGTTTTTCTCTTTTCTAACGTATTTCATTAACTAAAAGGATTTGTAATTTCTTCCCCTTCTTCATTTTTAGTAGTCGGTATGAAAGGACCATCATTAACGATTTTCCAAATCTCATAATCTAAAGCTTGCAAGTAAATTCCCATTATAGTTTTCCAATATGGGTAATCATTTCCATCAAAAAATGGTGGTCCATTAGTGGACTGTCCTTCCCTAAATGTGAAATCATTTTGAGTTGTCATTGATCTTTAACTCTAAACGGTTAACTCTAAACAAAAGCACATCAATCTGATATCAAATGAAATACTAACTTGGCAACCCAAGAGGGGGATGAATTGAGATTCTAAAAATTTAAACAACTAAAAACTTAATGCAATTTAAACAAAGCAATCAAATTCAAATTAATCAAATTAATGTGCAATGAAAAATAAATAGATATTGTAAGAGAGAGCAAACACGTGATTTTTATGTGGTTCGGCCAACTATGCTTACGTCCACGCCTCCAAGCTCACCGGGCTTAAGGATTTCACTAAGCGAGCCTCCAAGGCTTCAACAACTCTTACAATTGACTTCCAAGGTGTCAATAGACCTTTACAACAAGAGATTATCCCCAATCTCTTAACTAAAGTGTATCCCAACACTTACAACTTCTCAACTTGATTTTACAAAAAGGATTATAAATAAATTTCTCTCACACAATGTGTTTGATTACAAATGAGAGCTCAATGTGTGAATCAATTAAACAAAAACAAGTTTAAAGCTCAATAAGAATTGTTGTAACATATGCACTTTGATTTTTCCTAATTAAGTGTAAGATTTAATTTTTCCTCTTCGATATTAATTTTAAAATTGTCACAACATTAAATCGAGACAAATTGATCGCGATTAAAGGCTCAGGTAGTCAGATTTTATTTTCATCACGGGTCCGGTACTAGCTTAATTTGTATTAAGCTTAAGTGCAAAAAAAAAAAGCTAGTTTCTATAAATGAAAAGGAGGAAATAGATTTCCAAAAGAGGAAAGAGAGAGGGGCACGTGAGAGAGAAGGAGAGAGAGAGAGAAATTGACCCGTTTAGCCCGGATCTGACCCGCGTCCTTGACCTGGCTCTAGCCGCCGATTCCAGCCACCTCACTGGCCGGGCTTGGTACCGATCTGAAGCTTGAGCGACACCAGTCATATCCCCACTGTCATCGTCACCGGAAAGCAACCACAACGCCGGTGATCGAAGCTCTAAAGACCCCGGCTCAACCCGCTTTCTTCACCGTCAATCTCGCCGGAACTAGGTTGCACCACCAGTTGGGTTCGACTCCTCACGTCACTAGCTTTCATTTCCGACCAACCCCGACACCTGAAACCTCCGTTTTGGCCTCGAATGACTGCCGGAAGGCTCACGGCTTTAGGAGCACGATTCGCCACCATCGCTGCTTGTGGGAGGTCACCGTCGGCACCGTTGGACTCATCGAGGTCTAAACTACCAGACCTAAGCTTCCTGACGTCGTTGACTGAAGTCCGGTCACCGTTAACCGACAGAGGCAATTCGGTAATTTCATAAAACTTTAGGGTGAATTTGTAATTTGTGGAATCAGTGGATAATTTGGTAATTTTAGGTTAGGGCAGTGAGGTAATTTGAGATTTCGAGGGTAATTCGGTAATTTAAGTTGTTAAGGGCATTTTGGTGATTTTACGCTCCGAGGGTAATTTAGTAATTTCTAACATTGTGGTTATTTTCATGATATGATTTGAGGACAATTTAGTAATTGAAGATTCTGAGGATAATTTGGTAAAATAATGATGTTGGGGGCATTTTGGTAATTTTGTTCATGCTGGAATAGTGTATTATGGATAAATATTCGTTTCAAAAATTATTATGTAAAATTAGTTGTATTTCAAAATTACGGAGAATGATTATGTTGTTTCTTTGATTAGGAGGATCCGCGAACAAGAATCAACCTGCGGACGTTGTTGATACCGAGTTTGGACTTCGTCACTGTGAGTGGAATATACAAAACTTATTTTCATAGTTTATTATGATAATAAAGTATGTTTGCGAAATGAGTATTTTAATTATTCTGATTTAATGATTTCCTCGAAATGAATTTTATTTACGCATTGATATTTTATTAAAATGTTAGTTAATGGTTTTCCGAATTAATTTGAGTAAATCATGATGTAATTTTAAGAATAGAAAAGTGGATTCAAATGTGTTAGTGAAAAGAACAATATGATTGATAGTATGATCAAAAGGTATATGGTTATGAGTATAAAGATTGTTTTTGAAGTCATTAGACAATACCCTTCCCCTTCGGATACAGTGATACAGATGATATGAGATTATATTTACCAGTTTATCTGTGTAGCTCCGGGGCATGACGGTACTTAGATAGTATGTCATTGTCTGTCTGTTGAGGTCCGGATAGGAGACATGATGAGATATATGAGATGATATTTACCGATCTATCCATATAGCTCCGAGGCATGATGGTACTTAGATAATACGTCATTGCCTATGCGTCGAGGTCCAGATATGAGATATGAGGTATATGAGATGACATTTCACGGTCTACCCATTGTAGCTCCGGGGCATGATGGTTCCCTGATTGCCCGTCCGTTGAGGTCCAGGTATGACGAGTTTATTCCCATGGGTACTTGTTTGATGATTGTTTTTAGTATTCAATATTTGATATTATAAGTATCATGATTTTATTGATTTTATGCAGATTTATGTAATATAGTTATTTCAGTGCATGATTTGAATTGAATATGTTTATATAAGTTCTTATGATATTTTGATGAAATTGATTTGAGAAAGATTAAATCATTTTTAAATAAATTTATTTTTCAAAAACTATTATCCACTCATTGAGCTCACTGAGTTTTATATTCACCCCATTTTTATTATATTTCCTCCCCTCCACAGGAGATTTGCAGGTACATCAGTCGACCTACCAACGATAGTTAAATTTGAAATTGTGGCCATGTGATGTTTCTAGGAGTCGTAGATTTAATATTTTGATATTTGGGATATTGCGAATTGTATTTATTTGTTATATTTTGTAATTAAGGATAACCATTGTATTTTAATATTAGAATGATTTGGGTGATATTTGGTATGTTGACTTGAGAAGTTGGTTACGAAGGATGGTTGGATATTGATTTTTTTTGGGAGTGTTGTTTTGTAAATTGCAGGTTTGGGAATGTTATATTTATAGGGGAGACTCTGTCGAATTTTTGAGTAAAATTCTTATATATCAGAATTATGATTAATTCGATTAGACGAGATTAGATAGACTCGTCCTAGGGATTCGGGGCGGGTCGTTTCAATTGTATACTCAGTAGCAAGCTCAATTATAACTCTTGGATCTCTTTTTGTTTGAATTTGATTGAGTCATTTTATAGTTAGAGCTGAAAACTAGTCGTTCACTTTTTGAGCAAAGTCGGATCGCTGTTAACTGCTGTCAGTTCACTGTTTTGACTAATCTAAATAACCGTTGAGCTGAGATTTTAAATAGTCGGTTCACTATTTGGAGTTATCGGCTAGTTGTTTATTTTCAGAAACCTGCAAAACAAATTTGGCTAACCGCTCTTGCTAAACGGCTCACGGTTATAATCCAATTCCTTTATGGAAATTATTAGTTCAACGTTTTCAACAAACGATTCACCGTTATTTTCCAGAATCAGCATTTTAACAACCTTTTGCAGAAAATGGTTTTCTGATTGAAGTTAATGGTTATCCAAATTCTTAAACATGTCTAAAATATTTTACGGCTTTAAAAGTTTGTTTAATATTAATAGCTCCAACATGTTTAATTAAAAATATATAAGGTTTGTTATCATCAAAATCAATATTATCGAATTATTTATGTTTACAAATACTAAATTAGTCATATCATTCAATCTTCTAATATTCGCATGTCCTAAATGATTATGCCACAAAGATAATGAGTCAACCATATAAGTAGAAGAAACATTCATATTATTGATATTGAGTTAAAAATTCCCTCATACATGTATCCTTTCCTAACAAAGGTGCCACCTTAAATAATATAAATTTGTTTGACTCAAAAATAAGTTTGAAGCCATACTTATTAAGAAGACTACTAGATACAAGATTTCTCCTAACTTCAGGAACATGATAAACATCAGTAAGAGTTAAAGTTTTTCCAGAAGTAAACCCTAGTTGCACATTGCCTTTCCTTTAACTATTACAGTGGAAGAATTTCCCATGTAAAGAACATTTCCATCATCCATTGCTTTATAAGATTTGAAAATGCTACGATCCTTGCATACGTGCTTAGTTGCACCAAAATCTATCCACCATGCATTATCATCTTCAAGAACATTAATCTTAGATATCATGGCCACAAAATTTGTGTTTGAAACTTCCTTTTGCTTCTTAAGAAGTCGACAATCTCTTTTAAAATGGTTAGGTTTTCAGCAAACCCTATGCCTTTCATATCAAAATTAGATGACAATAATGATTTAGTGAGTTTAATGCTCTCACTATCAATACCAAAGATTAACATATCATCTACATATAAACAAATAATCACACCTTTATTTCCATTGAATCTGCTATATACACATTTATCATATTCATGAATATTAAATCCATTTGAAACAATCACTTTGTCAAACTTTTCATGGCACTACTTTGGAGCTTGTTTGAGACCATATAAAGACTTGATTAGTTTACAAACTTTATGTTCTTGTCCTAGCATTACAAACCCTTCTAGTTGTTTCATGTAAATTTTCTCATCTAATTCTCCATTTAAGAAAGTTGTTTTTACATCCATTTAATGGAATTCAAAATGATAAATTGAAGGCAAAGCAATCAAGACTCTAATAGTAGCAATTCTTGCAACAGGTGCATAACTATCGAAATAATCAATACCTTCTTTTTTTGTAAAGCCTTTAGCTACTAATCTTGCTTTAAATCTTTCAATTGTTCCATTAACTTTCTTCTTCTTTTTTAAAATTCATTTACAACCTATAGGATTAGAGCCATGTGGTAAATCAACTAATTTTCAAGTCTTATTACTCATAATATAGTCCATTTCATCATTAATAGCCTCTTTCCAAAAGGCAACATCTTGAGACTTCATTACCACTTCATAGATGAAGGGATTAGACTCCATAGTATGTGTGATCATGATCTGTTATTTTGGGAATTAAAATTATCAAAAATGAGAATGGCCTAATATTGACCCAAGCACATTAAATTGAGAAATTTTTAAAGAAATTCAATTATTATGATTGTAATCCTATGTTAACACCTTCTGATTCAAACATAAAATTGTACTCTAACACTAGCAGAGCAGTATCCCAATTAGAATATGCACATGTTATTGGGTGTCTTATGTAAACAATAACTTGTACTAGGCCTGACATTGCTTTCGCTGTTGGAAAGCTGAGTAGATATACTAGTAATCCAAGCTAAGCACACTGGTAAGTAGTGTATGGAATTCTAAAATATTTAAAAATACAATGGATTATGGTATATATTACATTGGATATCCTTCAATTTTGGAAGGATCTTCATATGCTAGTTGGATTATTGATCAAGATGATTATACATCCACAAGTGGATTTTTAGTCTTAAACATAGCAGCCCGGTCCTCAAGACTATTAAGCTTGGGTTCCTCTTTAATACAAAGACTTTGGTCTAAGCCTTCTAAACTAATTTCCTCTGTACTATGTTTAAGACTTTTCTTATAGTGTTTCCAAGAGGGAGGAAGTTTATCAATAATTAAAAAGACAATAATAGACCCATCCATCTTCATGTTGTGTTGGTTGAATTAATCAAGAATATACAAAATCTCATTATATTGTTCAACTACAACTATATTATCAACCAATTTAAAATTAAAAAATTTAGAAGCCAAGAACTTCTTACTTGCGGCATCTTCCATCATGTACTTAGCTTCTAATGAGTCTCATATTTCTCTTGTTGTAGATTTGTGGTGGTATTAATAAAAAAAAATCAAACATGGCATTACAAATGTGTCTCTTGCACAGGTAGTCATCTTGCTCCCACTTCTGCCACACTCTAGTTTTCGCTAATGTCTCATCCTCACGTTCTTGAGGCTTTGGTGTTGTGAGAACATAGATCATATTGAGGCTTGTCAACAAGAAATGCAACTTTTTCTGCCAACGAATAAGGTCGCCACCATCGAACCGCTCTAATTTGACAAAATCTACTGCAAATTATCGAAGAGATAAACTTGGTGCCATTGTTGCAGAAATAACATCTTAAGATTGTTGGTGGTATGTACTTATGGGGAATGGCAAATATAGAGAATTATAATAATAGTAGTGGAATTTTATTGTGTAAAGTATTGTGATTACAACTCAGTATGTATGAAGAAAATAATAGTAATAAGTAAACTACAGAAAATAATGTGTACTTCAATGCACGTTACAAATGTCACTTTCCTTAAGACATTATTTGTCCCCCACCAATTGAGTGATGCACATGAATTAAGCAAATACGCCTCCAAGATACAATGAAACACTTGTTTGTTTGCTTGCGTTGTGCATCGACGAAAGCAAACCAGAATACTCTTGAATGTTGCAAGCCTGCCAAGAAACAATATATTGTTCCTACAGAAAACAATATATTGGATTTTTTTTAATGCACAAAAATAAGAGTTTTATATTGAAATTCGTTCTAGAAAAGAGGGTTAAGAAAAGAGTGGTGTGGCATCATTATTTTCATGTCTAAATGGCTTAAATATGACCTTTATTTATAAACATATTTGTTCCCCTTCATTTGGGTTGTCATCTTTCATGATACCCCTTCATTCATGGCCAATGGATAAAGATTTAATTTTAATCAATGGTCCAAATTGAACCATCACTATTTCAAATGAAACGATATATCTCCAAGTGAAATATTACCATGAAAAGTTATATCCTTAAGTGAAAAGATACATTTCTATAAGGTACAATTAATTGCACATGTTTTTACAATAAGACACCATTTATTTTAGACATATCTTTACAACAAGATACTATTTATTTCAAAAAAATTTCCAATAAAATATTTATCACATAAATTAAGAATGATTCTATTTGTAATTCCGTGAATCCAACTTGTTTGTAAAGAATCTATTCCTTTGAACATCCGCACCGTAAAGTAGCCGGCTTTATCCCATTTGTCTCTTTTTTTCCCCCTTTTTCAGTGGAGAACCTCTCCATAAATTAAAGGCAAAAGGAAAGATATAATTTTAATTTTTTTATAGGATTAATTTATTTATTATCTTTAACCAATGTCTCCATCCTAGAGCATTTGAACAATTCTATATATGAGTGTCTTCGCTCTTTGCTTTCAATTCATAGAGACAATGACCTCCAGTCTGCAGCAAATTATGGCTTCAACAGGAAATGGACTTGATTATGACAAAGAACCAGAGTTGAAGACCTTTGATGATACAAAAGCTGGAGTTAAAGGTCTGGTTGATTCTGGTATACAGTCAGTTCCCAAGTTCTTTGTTGCATCATCTGAGGAAACTTGCAATGAGAAGTCAGATCTAAGGCACACCCACTTCAATGTTCCAATTATAGACCTCAGGGACATTGATAAAGTTGGTGCTCGGTGTGAAATAGTCAAAGAAATTGGCATTGCGTCCAGCACATGGGGATTCTTCCAGGTTGTGAACCATGACATTCCTCAAGATATTGCAGATGAGGTTATCGAAAGCATACAAAGATTCAATGAGCAACCAAACCATGTGAAAGAAAAAATTTACTCCCGTGACAAAATGAAGAAAGTGAGGTTCAATAGTAATTTTGATTTATATAAGGCAAGATTTGCTAATTGGAGGGACACCTTGTCTTGTCTCATGGCACCTAATCCTCCACCTCCTGAAGAATATCCAGAGGCGTGCAGGTATGCATTCTGTGTTATAATTGTTGTGCTTAATGATGCACTTCAACAATATATGTCTGTTCCTCTGCAGAGAGATACTGTTGAAGTTTTCGAAATATGTTACAAAACTAGGTCAGGATTTGTTCAAGTTACTTTCGGAGGCACTTGGCCTCAACTCTAATCACCTAACGAACATGGGTTGTGCTGATGGACATGTCTTTTACTGTCACTACTATCCGGCTTGTCCTGAGCCAAACCTGACTCTTGGACATACCAAACACCGTGATCCAGATTTTCTCACTATCCTTCTGCAAAATCAAATTGGTGGTCTGCAAGTTCTTCATGATAATCATTGGGTTAATATTCCTCCGGTGGAAGGAGCTCTAGTAGTCAACGTTGGGGAACTCTTACAGGTGTGTAAAGTGAAGAGAGTTCATTATTTTTTGGCATGGAGGGGAAAAAAAAGTTAAATTAATGTAAGGATTGGTTGGTGAATAGTCTTAACTGCATTTATGTTCTTGATACTGCCTTAATGATGTCCCAAACTTTTGAACATTTAGAATACGTAGATTTCCTTTAAGCCATCATTTGATTGGTGGGAAACAGAAGAATTAAAAAGTTCAAAGATATGACGAACCCTCGAAAGTTGGTTAAATCAGTAGCCTCAACCACACCAAATTGTTTCATATTGCTTAGTTTCTTTCAGTAGAATTTCTTATTTTCTTAGCTGCAAATAATAAAGATGTTAACTTTTCAAACATTGCACCTCTCAGCAGCTATAGAGAGTCTAGTGGTAATTCTGGTTGTGAAAAAGAGTAGAAGATGAAGAAAATGAACTGACACTGCTTTGTAAAATCAATACTATATCTGTCATTAGGTTATCATACGGAATTGTTAAAGGTTTTGACTTTTGTTTTTTGGCAGGTTATCTCTAATGACAAGTTCAAGGCTGCCGAACACCGAGTGTTGGCTAATTGTGCTGGACCTAGATTGTCAGTGGCATGCTTCTTCACAACACATTTTGAGCCATCCGAGAAGCTTTTCAGCCCCATAGAGGAGTTGTTATCAGATGATAGTCCTACTTTGTATAGGGGCACCTCTGTAAAAGACTACATTGACTTCTTTGCTTCAGCCGGACTTCCAGATGACTCATCACTCTCTCGTTTGAGGTTGTAAAGGTGGAATTACCTAGGTGGTGTGTGCATGCCGATGCAAATCTCTGCGAAAATTCAGTATTCAAAGAAATTATACGAAAGTTGGAGGACATATTTAAAACACGAACGCTAAGGCAGCCTTTTCATCTCTCTCTTCTCAGGAAAATGGTCTTTCCTTCTACCATTTTGACATCGTCAATGTAATGTCTATATTTGGATTTCCATTGTTTATATGAAATGAAAAGGACTGTTTGGAATAAGTGTAAATCTATAATTGTCACCCTTTATATACCTATACTGTCAAGGATGTTTTTGAATGGGTTAACAATTTCTTGATATTGAATGCAGCAGAGTTGTTTGTGTTAACAATTTCTTGATATTGAATGCAACAAAGTTGTTTGTGTTAACCATTTCTTGATACTGAATGCAACAGAGTTGTTTGTCATTTGTGGGATAAATGGATATGCACTAAGACTGCCATGAAAGCAGCGCTGTTGTCAGCTTAAGAAAAGCAGTGCCCTGAAGAAAGGAACTAACTGCAAAAAGAAAGAAACAACCTCTTGCAAAGTTTTATTTTTGTTTTTAATAATGGCCGAGAAAAGGAATTGCAGCCCCCTAAAAAGCTGAAATGGCTTGTGATGAGTCACATATAGTGGGTACAAATAGGAGAAACAAATTCTTTGGAAACTTTCAAAAGAGTGATGAACATCTAGTATTAAAAACCTGTCAGGGATCTGAGCTGATCTACTACTTGTGGTGAAAGCAGATAACGATAAGCTAGAACTCAATTTCTAGTCAGTGATAGCAAACAGAAGGTGTTTCTGGTATTTGCTAATGTTTTGCAGTCATAATATATCAAATTTTTTCTTGGCATTATTAAGTCAAAAATCTGCAATTATGTCAACTGATTAACTAGATCGGGATAATCTACTAGAATCTTTGTTTTGTTTTTTAGAGATTTGATGACGGTTGAGTTTTAAAGGAAATCTAATTATGAGTTGATCAGATGAAAAACAAAACTTGTTTCAATCCTAAGCCTACATTGCGGTGGAGTTAGAGGCATAATTCCTGGGACAATTCTAGCCTTCTTCGAATCCCAACTACAGGTTTGGTTGCTCAACTTTTCATGCTTTCTTTAACTCTTTATATGAGACCAAAGCTAAGAATGTTGACTGAAACATTTCAACTGACAATTGAGATCTATATATATTTATATATATTCCTGCTATAATATTAGCTCACAATTTTCGTTGCACAGAAGCTTGATGGTGAAGATGCAGGGATGTTGGCTACCTTGAATTTCATCTTGGGGACTAATTTCATCTGGAGGCCTTGCGACTGGTATGCTTGCAACACCAAATGAAAACAATAGACCAATTGTTACAGCAAAAGAAATCAATGAGTTTTATTTTCAAGAAAGTCCGAAAATTTTTCCTGAGGAACCTGAACAAGGCAACCAATTTCTTCAAATGTAGATATCTACCATGAGGATGAATATTTTATTTCTATCTTGGAAGGATAAGTTTTGAAAAAGGAGGAAAATTTCTTCAAGGGTAAGCAACTGACTTTGCTTGAGCTGGCATGATGCAATAACAAGTGGGGTGAAATCAAAGTGGGCAAATTATGGAAGGCCAGTTTATCAATCAGCTGATGGTTTCATACAATGGGTAGAAAAAGAAGCATTTTGTCTCTTTTGTTTTTTTCCCCTCCTTTTCAGTGGAGAACAGCTGCATGAATGAAAGGCAAAAGGAAAGATATTATTTTAATTTTGTTTATAGGATTTATTTATTTATTATCTTTAACCATGTCTCGGTCTTAGAGCATTTGAGCAATTCTATATGTTTTATGATCGTGCATGCTAAATTAATGTTATAAAATATAGCATCGTGGTTTGGATATCATCTTTTAATAATAAAATGAATTTTGACAGATTTTTTATATAATAAAATATTTTGAGTTTTGTGGTAAGAGTACTATTTAATAGTTTTGGAGACTTGGTTTAAATTCAATAGTCACTTAATTTTATTTTTTAAATATTTTGTGGAAATTACTTAGAAAAATAAAGATGGTTTCATAAATGCGGCCACAATTAGTTTCATCATTTAAAATGAATAATTTGCTACTATTTATTTTTTAAAATTTAAAAGAATACAACAAAATTTGACTTTTGAGATTTTAAATGTGTTCAAGTAAACAGTAAAAACAAAAAAATTAAGCACTCCAATTTAAATTAAAAATTTTTGAATTAAACTCTCTAATTTAAGTATTTGGGTATGCCACTAGCCAACTTGTCCATGTACTCATCATGTAATGGACACTGGTGCTCACTAGATCATCTTTAAATTAAGTATCTTTCATAATGTATTTCAAATTCTTTTATGATGTGGTTTTATTTAAAAAGCTAATAACAATAATATACAAAGCATTATTTAGAAAGCACTTTTAATTTATGTATAATTTTTTCCTTAT
This sequence comes from Citrus sinensis, assembly GCF_022201045.2. Lineage (NCBI taxonomy): Eukaryota > Viridiplantae > Streptophyta > Magnoliopsida > Sapindales > Rutaceae > Citrus > Citrus sinensis. The sequence goes on from NC_068563.1 coordinate 21,215,245, forward strand.
GTTCTGGTGATGTAAATAATAGGGAGAATGTATGTTTCATCCCTAAATAGATATCATATTTAACAATTACATCCCTATTAGATTTTTAATTATCCATTTCATCCCTCATGTTAAAAGATAATAGAATTAATTGTGAAACTAAGGGCAAAACAATCATTCAAGGGTTTGGTATTTTAAAATTTAAATTAAAACATAACACCAATCATTGGGATTAGGAAAAAATGAAAAAAGTATGTGCTCTTTTGGTAATTACATAGGACTAATTTTTTTCATCTTCTATTTAATTTTGACACAACACTACTTAGAAATGTCATAAAATCCTCTTAGGAGAGGTGGAATAATAAATAAACAAAAAAATAGTTAATTTTATGTGTTTTTCTTAATGAAAAGGATAAAATTAATAATAAAAAATCCAATAAAAATATAAGTAATAAATATAACATCTATCAAGAATAAAATATACATTCTTCCCGAATAATATTGGATAATTTGAGTAAATATAATATTTTCATATAAAAATAAAATAGTAGAAAGGGGTGTGGCGTTGGTGGTGTAGGCTTGCTTATAATATTTACATATCAAATGTTTTGGAGATTCAAACTGAAGCATTTGAAAGTCTTTGGAAGGTGAAAGTTCGACCAATAAACTAATTCTGGTCAATAAAG